>NC_069499.1:186508417-186523417 GCF_027579735.1 Bombina bombina | reverse complement strand
TAGTTTTTTCCACATGGCTGGCTTGAATTTTGCCTAGAAACAGTTCCCTGAGGCTTCCCACTGTTGTAATATGAGTGGGAGGGGCCTATTTTAGGGTTTTTTTGCACAGCAAACATTACAGACACAGACATCCAGCTTCTTCCTGCATGATCCAGGACTTCTTTGTAGGGCTCAAAAGGCTTCAAAAGTCGTATTGAGGGAGGTAAAAAGCCACAGTAGCAGTTGTTGTGACTGTTTAAAAAATGTTTTTGTCATTTGTTATTCCGTTTTTGGTATTAAGGGGTTAATCATCCATTTGCAAGTGGGTGCAATGCTCTGCTTACTTATTACATACACTGTAAAAATTTCGTTAGTGTAATTTTTTCACTGTTATTTCACAATTTGGGAAAATTTGTGTTTCTTAAAGGCGCAGTAACGTTTTTTATATTGCTTGTAAACTTGTTTTAAAGTGTTTTCCAAGCTTGCTAGTCTCATTGCTAGTCTGTTTAAACATGTCTGACACAGAGGAACCTACTTGTTCATTATGTTTGAAAGCCATGGTTGAGCCCCATAGGAGAATGTGTACTAAATGTATTGATTTCACCTTAAACAGTAAAGATCAGTCTTTATCTATAAAAGAATTATCACCAGAGGGTTCTATTGAGGGGGAAGTTATGCCGACTAACTCTCCCCACGTGTCAGACCCTTCACCTCCCGCTCAGGGGACGCACGCTAATATGGCGCCAATTACATCAGGGACGCCCATAGCGATTACCTTGCAGGACATGGCTGCAATCATGAATAATACCCTGTAAGAGGTATTATCTAGATTGCCTGAATTAAGAGGCAAGCGCGATAGTTCTGGGTTTAGGAGAGATACAGAGCGCGCAAATGCTGTTAGAGCCATGTCTGATACTGCGTCACAATATGCAGACCAAGAGGACGGAGAGCTTCAGTCTGTGGGTGACATCTTTGACTCGGGGAAACCTGATTCAGAGATTTCTAATTTTAAATTTAAGCTTGAGAACCTCCGTGTATTGCTTGGGGAGGTATTAGCTGCTCTGAATGACTGTAACACAGTTGCAATTCCAGAGAAATTGTGTAGGCTAGATAGATACTATGTGGTGCCGGTGTGTCCTATACCTAAAAGGCTTACAGAAATTATTAGCAAGGAGTGGGATAGACCCGGTGTGCCCTTTTCCCCACCTCCTATATTTAGAAAAATGTTTCCAATAGATGCCACTACACAGGACTTATGGCAGACGGTCCCTAAGTGGAGGGAGCAGTTTCTACTTTAGCAAAGCGTACCACTATCCCGGTTGAGGACAGTTGTGCTTTTTCAGATCCAATGGATAAAAAATTGGAGGGTTACATTAAGAAAATGTTTATTCAACAAGGTTTTATTTTACAGCCCCTTGCATGCATTGCGCCTGTCACTGCTGCGGCGGTGTTCTGGTTTGAGGCCCTGGAAGAGGCAATCCAGACAGCTCCATTGAATGAAATTATTGACAAGCTTAGAACGCTTAAGCTAGCTAACTCATTTGTTTTTGATGCCATTGTTCATTTGACTAAACTAACGGCTAAGAATTCCGGATTCGCCATCCAGGCGCGTAGGGCGCTATGGCTTAAATCCTGGTCAGCTGACGTGACTTCAAAGTCTAAATTACTCAACATTCCTTTCAAGGGGCAGACCTTATTCGGGCCTGGCTTGAAGGAAATTATTCCTGACATTACTGGAGGCAAGGGTCATACCCTTCCTCAGGACAGGGCCAAATCAAAGGCCAAACAGTCTAATTTTCGTGCCTTTCGAAATTTCAAGGCAGGAGCAGCATCAACTTCCCCCGCTTCAAAACAAGAGGGAACTGTTGCTCATTCCAGACAGGCCTGGAAACCTAACCAGTCCTGGAACAAGGGCAAGCAGGCCAGGAAGCCTGCTGCTGCCCCCAAGACAGCATGAAGGAACGGCCCCCTATCCGGAAACGGATCTAGTGGGGGGCAGACTTTCTCTCTTCGCCCAGGTGTGGGCAAGAGATGTTCAGGATCCCTGGGCGTTGGAGATCATATCTCAGGGATATCTTCTAGACTTCAAAGCTTCTCCTCCACAAGGGAGATTTCATCTTTCAAGGTTATCATCAAACCAGATAAAGAAAGAGGCATTCCTAAGCTGTGTGCAAGACCTCCTAGTAATGGGAGTGATCCATCCAGTTCCGCGGACGGAACAAGGACAGGGATTTTATTCAAATCTGTTTGTGGTTCCCAAGAAAGAGGGAACCTTCAGACCAATCTTGGATCTAAAGATCTTAAACAAATTCCTCAGAGGTCCATCATTCAAAATGGAAACTATTCGGACCATCCTACCCATGATCCAAGAGGGTCAGTATGACCACAGTGGACTTAAAGGATGCCTACCTTCACATACCGATTCACAAAGATCATCATCGGTTCCTAAGGTTTGCCTTTCTAGACAGGCATTAGCAATTTGTAGCTCTTCCCTTCGGGTTGGCCACTGCCCCGAGAATTTTTACAAAGGTTCTGGGCTCACTTCTGGCGGTTCTAAGACCGCGAGGCATAGCGGTGGCTCCGTATCTAGACGACATCCTGATACAGGCGTCAAGCTTTCAAATTGCCAAGTCTCATACAGAGATAGTTCTGGCATTTCTGAGGTCGCATGGGTGGAAAGTGAACGTGGAAGAGTTCTCTATCACCACTCACAAGAGTCTCCTTCCTAGGGACTCTTATAGATTCTGTAGAGATGAAAATTTACCTGACGGAGTCCAGGTTATCAAAACTTCTAAATGCTTGCCGTGTCCTTCATTCCATTCCACGCCCGTCAGTGGCTCAGTGCATGGAAGTAATCGGCTTAATGGTAGCGGCAATGGACATAGTGCCATTTGCGCACCTGCATCTCAGACCGCTGCAATTATGCATGCTAAGTCAGTGGAATGGGGATTACTCAGATTTGTCCCCTCTACTAAATCTGGATCAAGAGACCAGAGATTCTCTTCTCTGGTGGCTTTCTCTGGTCCATCTGTCCAAGGGTATGACCTTTTGCAGGCCAGATTGGACGATTGTAACAACAGATGCCAGCCTTCTAGGTTGGGGCGCAGTCTGGAACTCCCTGAAGGCTCAGGGATCTTGGACTGAGGAGGAGAAACTCCTCCCAATAAATATTCTGGAGTTAAGAGCAATATTCAATGCTCTTCTAGCTTGGCCTCAGTTAGCAACACTGAGGTTCATCAGATTTCAGTCGGACAACATCACGACTGTGGCTTACATCAACCATCAAAGGGGAACCAGGAGTTCCCTAGCGATGTTAGAAGTCTCAAAGATAATTCGCTGGGCAGAGTCTCACTCTTGCCACCTGTCAGCGATCCACATCCCAGGCGTAGAGAACTGGGAGGCGGATTTTCTAAGTCGTCAGACTTTTCATCCGGGGGAGTGGGAACTCCATCCGGAGGAGTTTGCTCAACTGGTCCATCGTTGGGGCAAACCAGAACTGGATCTCATGGCGTCTCGCCAGAACGCCAAGCTTCCATGTTACGGATCCAGGTCCAGGGACCCGGGAGCAACGCTGATGCTCTAGCAGCTCCTTGGTTCTTCAACCTGGCCTATGTGTTTCCACCGTTTCCTCTGCTCCCATGACTGATTGCCAAAATCAAACAGGAGAGAGCATTGGCGATTCTGATAGCGCCTGCATGGCCACGCAGGACCTGGTATGCAGACCTAGTGGACATGTCATCTCTTCCACCATGGACTCTGCCTCTGAGGCAGGACCTTCTAATACAGGTAGCCCTCAGTTTACGCCAGGGTTAGGTTCCAAAAGGAATGGGTGTAAATCGAAACCGTTGTAAATTGAAACCCAGTTTATAATGTAAGTCAATAGGAAGAGAGGGAGATAGGTTCCAGGCCCCTCTCAAAATTGTCATAAGTAACACCTAATACATTATTTTTAAAGCTTTGAATTGAAGACTATAAATGCTAAACAGCATTATAAACCTAATAAAATAATCACACAACACAGACTTCACTTGCATTTTTCTGCAAACAGTTCTATCTAAGCATTCTAATCTGGACTGATTTATAGACAAGAAGATCTTGTTCCTTTGAAATCTTCTCGATAGCGCAGGTCTGGTTAAACTGATTAATTTCAGCTTGCTTGGCTTTGCTGCAACACAAGCGGACAGCTCCACCTACTGGCTATTTTAATAAATGCACTGCTTCTCAATGATTTTCAATAGCAGTCACATGACTGGAAAAAAAGGTTGTTATTCTGAAACGGTGTAAATTGAACCTGTACAAGGTCCTTTCAATCATCCAAATCTAATTTCTCTGAGACTGACTGCATGGAGATTGAACGCTTGATTCTATCAAGGCGTGGCTTCTCCGAGTCAGTCATTGATACCTTAATACAGGCTCGGAAGCCTGTCACCAGGAAAATCTACCATAAGATATGGCGTAAATATCTTTATTGGTGTGAATCCAAGAGTTACTCATGGAGTAAGGTTAGGATTCCTAGGATATTGTCCTTTCTCCGAGAGGGTTTGGACAAAGGCTTATCAGCTAGTTCTTTAAAAGGACAGATCTCTGCTCTGTCTATTCTTTTGCACAAGCGTCTGGCAGAAGTTCCAGACGTCCAGGCATTTTGTCAGGCTTTGGTTAGGATTAAGCCTGTGTTTAAAACTGTTGCTCCCCCGTGGAGCTTAAACTTGGTTCTTAAAGTTCTTCAGGGAGTTCCGTTTGAACCCCTTCATTCCATTGATATTAAACTTTTATGTTGGAAAGTTCTGTTTTTGATGGCTATTTCCTCGTCTCGAAGAGTCTCTGAGTTATCTGCCTTACATTGTGATTCTCCTTATCTGATTTTTTTCATTCAGACAAGGTAGTTCTGCGTACCAAACCTGGGTTTTTACCTAAGGTGGTTTCTAACAGGAATATCAATCAAGAGATTGTTGTTCCATCATTGTGTCCTAATCCTTCTTCAAAGAAGGAACGTCTTTTACATAATCTGGACGTAGTCCGTGCCTTGAAGTTTTACTTACAGGCTCCTAAAGATTTTCGTCAAACATCTGCCCTGTTTGTCGTTTACTCTGGACAGAGGAGAGGTCAAAAAGCTTTGGCAACCTCTCTCTCCTTTTGGCTTCGGAGCATAATACGCTTAGCCTATGAGACTGCTGGACAGCAGCCCCCTGAAAGGATTACAGCTCATTCTACTAGAGCTGTGGCTTCCACCTGGGCCTTTAAAAATGAGGCCTCTGTTGAACAGATTTGCAAGGCTGCGACTTGGTCTTCGCTTCACACCTTTTCAAAATTTTCAAAATTTGACACTTTTGCTTCTTCGGAGGCTGTTTTTGGGATAAAGGTTCTACAGGCAGTGGTTCCTTCCGTTTAAGTTCCTGCCTTGTCCCTCCCATCATCCGTGTACTTTAGCTTTGGTATTGGTATCCCACAAGTAATGGATAATCCGTGGACTAAATTTTAATTAAACTACATTCACCACTGCACCCTATGGTTTCTCCTTTCTCGTCTTGTTTCGTTCGAATGACTGGATATGGCAGTGAGGGGAGGAGCTATATAGCAGCTCTGCTGTGGTCGATCCTCTTGCAACTTCCTGTTGGGAAGGAGAATATCCCACAAGTAATGGATGATCCGTGGACTTGATACACTACAAGAGAAATAAATTTATCAGGTAAGCATAAATTATGTTTTTTCTCATTCAGAATTTTCGTCATCAGATATTGACACTAACAAATCTACTTTTTTATTTTATTTTTTTATTAAAGTACATTTGTTCTTTGTTGAAAAGGTGTTGATTATTTTGGATATTAAGGTAACTAGTTCTTTTTCAAGACTAGCTAACACTATTTCTGCCTAATTATTCTTCTGTGTTTTCAGAGGTTTTTTTCCAATTCCTCATACTAGGGAATGGAATAGGCTGAGAATTTTCTTTTATTCCTTCTTCAAAGGTTTTAAACTATATATTCTTTGCCGGCAGTTAAATTCAATTTGGAGGGTTCTCCAATTTATTGGGGCTATCTCTACTCCTACTAATTATGCTATTGTTTCTATAGCAAAATAGTATTTATTTTCCTTTAGATGGTTGTATCTTATTTATGGAAAATTATTTAGTTTCAGGTACTTTTCTTGGACCTGTGATTTATTTGGATGATGTTGCAATTGCTTCATTTTTTCTGTTTACTTTAAGATCAAGTATCAGATTATGATTTATTTTAGCATTGTTAAAGGGACAAAATTTACTAGACTAGGTGCTGTTGCATTTGTCTTGTTGTTTTGCATTTGTTGATTATGCAAGTCCAGTGTGTTGACTAGTCCTTTAACTGGACTATATCATGCTAATAATTTAGTTTTTGTCTTCATTTTATTGAATATTTTCGCAAATGAGGTTTAATCTATGTCTTTAGCTGTTTTAGCTAGAAGAATTTTGTGATTTCTAAAAATCCATATTTCTTTTGTTCTAAGATAATCAATTATTTGTTTTATAATTGGATTCAATTCTTAACTGTTACTCTGGGCTTCAAGATTGAGTTCTAAGACTAAAACTTTAAGCTTATACTAGTTTGGTTGTTCTTATTAAGGAACGAATTCCTGAATTCTTTCCCAAGTAACATGTTTTTAATTGGAAATTTTTCAGTTCAAAATCAGCTCCCTAAAATTGCGATGTACGTGCCGTATTCCAGCTTGGCTGGCAAGGGGCAGGTTAAGATTTTTTTTTGAAATTTTATTTGGTTCTATTCGGTCCAAATTTCTTTGATTTTATTCCAGTAAGGCTAACACTTTCTTTAAGTGTGTTTCGGTCCTATATATTTTGGGTACTGTTGAAGCATGGCTGATCACCTGTGGGGTTCAAGCGCTGCTCAGACCTGGAATCTTCTGTGGTATTTCTTCCAGTTTCATTTTTAGGAACTGGGTTTTGGAGTTTTATTCAAACTATTCTGCCTTTTTTTGGTCAGTGATACCATTATTTGTTTTCATTAGATACAGTAAATGCATATTTTCATTTTTCTGTTTTCATTCAGATTATTTTCTGAGGATGCGGAATCTCATATGATTCACTTTGTTCTTCCAGGACATAGTTAGAGGATCTTTTTTTCAAAAGCTCTTGATTCCTCACACAAGGGTCACCTTTTTTAGGTTTCCAGATAGTTTGTGTCACTGTCTTTGTCTCTATCAGACAAGGGACAATTTTATTGGGTTCCGTCTGTCGGTACCTTTAGTCTCTATTATTTCCTTCAATTGCTATATATGCATAGAAGTTTTAGGTCTTATGGCCACAGCATTGGATTCAATTCCCTTTGCTCATTTTCAATAGAAAGAACCATTCCAGTCTTTTATGCTTAATTATGGTGCAGGGATTCTAGGCTGTCTGAGGATCTCTGTCAGCACAAGGGGTTTGGAAATCTCAGGAGGCGAGATTACCATTTGAGAGTTTTTTTTTCAGTTAGTTTCTTTTTGAAGAAGAGACGTTTATTGTTTTTCAGACAATATCACAACTATGGTGTATGTCAATCATCAGGGTAGGACTATCAGTCCTTAGGCTGTGACAGAAGTGTCTCGGATATTAGCTTGGCCTAAATCCAGCTCCTATCTAAATTCTGTGGTTCTTTTCCCAGGTATAGGTATTTGGGAAGCGGATTATCTCTGTTAATCAAGCATTACTTCCGGGAGAATGGTCTCTCTTACCCAGATATGTTTTTCAATTTTTCAGATGTGAGCATTTCTAGAAATAGATCTGTTGGCATCTCATCTGAATAAAGAACTTCCCAGGGGCCTATTCAGGTCCGGGGATCTAAAGGCGGAAGTAGTGTATGCATTGACATTTCTTTGGAATTATCTTTTTGCCTATTTCTTTCCGCCTCTAGTTTTTCTTCCAAAATGATTTCCAAAATTCTTATGGAGTATTTGTTTGTTATGCTGGTGGCTCCATCATGGCCTCTCAGGTTTTGGTATGCGGATCTCATTTGGATGGCCAGTTGCCAACCTTGGACACTTCCGTTTAAACCAGACCTTCTTTCTCAAGGCCCATTTTTTCCATCAGAATCTCAAATCATTAAATTTGAAGGGATGGAGATTGAACGCTTGATTTTTAGTCATAGAGGTTTCTCTGACTCATTGATTAATACTATGTTTCAGGCTCGTAAATCTGTCTCTAGAAAGATTTATTATTGAGTCTGGAAGACCTACTTCTCTTGGCATTCTTTTAAAATTCATAGAATTTTATTATTTTTTCAGGTTGGTTTGGATAAGATTTTGTCTTCAGTTCTTTGTTAGGACAAATCTCTACTCTTTCTGTTCTTTTTTTCACAGAAAAATTGCTAATCATCCTGATATTCATTGTTTTGTATAGGCTTTGGTCAGTATCAAGCCTGTCATTTATTCAATCTCTCCTCTTTGGAGTCTCAATTTGGTGCTGAGGGCTTTACAGGCTCCTCCGTTTGAAACTATGCATACTCTGAAATTATAACAAACATTACGGAGGAATTATTGTTTTCCTAAGACTTCTTTGGTGAGATTCTTACTTTCTTTGGATATGGTAAGAGTTTTTGAAATTCTATGTTGAAGCTATTCAGATTTCAGATAGACTTCTAGTCTATTTTTTTTATCTTTTCTGGTTTTAGGAAGGTAAAAAAGCTTCTGCCATTTATTTGGCATCTTGCTTAAACTTTTGATTCATCATGCTTATTTGGAGTTGGGTGGATTCCCGCCTCGGAGGATTACGGCTCATTCTACTAGGTAAGTTTCTACTTCCTGGGCTTTTTAAGAATGAAGCTTCTGTTGATCAGATTTGCAAAGCAATGACTTGGTCTTCTTTGCATACTTTTACTATGTTCTACCATTTTGATGTCTTCTCTTTAGAAGCAGTTTTGGTAGAATGGTACTTCAGACAGCTGTCTCAGTTTGATTCTTCTGCTTATAATTTCAGTTTTTTTCATTATAAAAATTGTAACTTTTTTGATTTGGGCAGTGGATTAATTTTTCAGCGGAATTGGCTGTCTTTATTTTATCCCTCCCTCTCTAGTGACTCTTGCGTGGAAGTTCCACATCTTGGATATTTATTATCCCATACGTCACTAGCTCATGGACTCTTGCTAATTACATGAAAGAAAACATAATTTATGTAAGAACTTACCTGATAAATTCATTTCTTTCATATTAGCAAGAGTCCATGAGGCCCACCCTTTTTGTGGTGGTTATGATTTTTTTGTATAAAGCACAATTATTCCAATTCCTTATTTTATATGCTTTCGCACTTTTTTCTTATCACCCCACTTCTTGGCTATTCGTTAAACTGAATTGTGGGTGTGGTGAGGGGTGTATTTATAGGCATTTTAAGGTTTGGGAAACTTTGCCCCTCCTGGTAGGAATGTATATCCCATACGTCACTAGCTCATGGACTCTTGCTAATATGAAAGAAATGAATTTATCAGGTAAGTTCTTACATAAATTATGTTTTTTCACTCGTCTGGTTAGAGCACAAGCAAAAACAATTTACTTTCAACAAGACGTCTAGCGTAGTTAATTCTCGAGCAGGAGCGTTAAATAGAGATCCACTCCTAATCTGGGGTATTCAGTGTTGAGCAGAATTATTTAACATCTCATAGGTAACCAAGGAGTTGTCAGAAGTATGACAGAGCCTGAGACTGTGCCATGAGCACATGGCAAGGAGAACGTTACAGGCTGTTTCATGCTATAGTTTAACTAAGAACTATAGCAGTACGAGCTATGGCTGACCCATAGACACCCGTACCTGGCATCACCTGACCTGCTGAGGCACAGACAGTTACTATCTGCAGTGATTCTAGATTAAGACCAGGTCTGTGTGCTTTGTTATGAGTGAGCAGGGAGACCTGGGTGTGTGATGTAACCCCCTTAAGCACGGATTTAGGACAGGCCTGAATTTCCTGCACGGCTATTGGCTAAGAGGTGGAAACGTCACCTTTCAGCTAAATAGCGTTCTGCCGTGGGCTGCCTTAGCATTTATACTAGTGAATACTTTGTCCTCTATTACTTAATCTTTCCTTTTTTAAGATCACAGATCAGCAAGAATAAATTATTTCATCCTTCATGTAGTCAATGTGCTTTTTAGAAAATAAAAATCTAGCACAGATAGAAATCCCTTTTATCCAAACTGCTTGGTTTGAAATTTGGAAAAATTAGTTTTTTGGAATATTCACCTCTTGTTTCATCCCCTCTCCAAATTAACTCATTTTACAAATGTAAACAACAATATCTTATGTCATTTTGGCAATTTTATATATCATAGAACAGCTTATACATATAACCTGAAGGTAGTTGTATATCATTTTATTACTTTTGTGTACAAAAGACCATTAGAAAGATAGTACAGTCCTGTAATCAGAAAGGTAACAGATGTTGTTTTAAATAAATATAAACTGTTATTTGCATTTTAGAACACAACAACCAAACTAAAGATACAGGCAGATAAGTTTAGGCATATGCAGTGAAATGAGTAATTTTTAATAATTTTTATTTTTAAAAACATTATTAGTTAAAAAGTTTGGATTTCAGAATATTTTAATTTTGGAATTCCGGATTTGGGGATTTGTACCTGTATTTAAATATAAACCATGCAGTAGCTTAATGTTGGATCTGATGGTATCAAGATAAATTGTTCAATCACAAACAAGTTGTAAGCATAACTAGTATTAAAGGGATACTGAACCCAAATTTGTTATTTCATGATTCAGATAGAGCATGCCTTTTTAAGTAACTTTCTAATTTACTTCTATTATCAAATGTTCTTCATTCTCTTGGTATCTTTATTTGAAAAGCAGAAATGGAATCTTAGTAAATTAGTAAGTTGCTTAAAATTGCATGCTCTATCTGAATCATGAAAGAAAATATGTGGGTTCAGTATCCCTTTAAAGGGACATGAAACCTAAAATGTTTCTTCCATGAGTCAGATAGAACATTCAATTTTAAACAACTTTCCAATTTACTTCTATTATCTAATTTGCTTAGTTCTCTTGGTACTCTTTTCTGAAAATGATACCTAGGTAGGCTCAGGAGCTGAGAGCTTGCGGCTGATTGTTAGCTGCACATATGTCTATTGTCACTGGATTACTGATGTGTTCAGCTAGTTCCCAGTTCAATAAAGGATACCAAGAGAATGACGCAAAATTGATAATAGAACTAAACTGGAAACTTGTTTGAAAAATGAATGATCTATCTGAATCATAAAATACATAATTTGGGTTTTGTGTTCCTTTTTAAGAAAAAATAAAAATCATCCTACATTTAAATGATGGACTCAAGCTATAATATCTGAACCAAAAAAGAATTTGAAAAAGGAAAAAAAATGGTTAAAATGAACTGGCGAGAATGAAATAATCACTTTGTTAGACCACTTCCCCTTCCAGTCGATTTTAAGTGGGAAATCCCTTACAGGCGTAGAATAGAATATCAAACTGGAAGACATCTATAAAATGTAGTTGCTGAAATATGGTTATGTGTTTCTACTCTGATGTAACAGTAATCATATTTGCCTGGTAATGAGTTCTAGCTATAAAGTCAGTAGTTATTTACTAGTTCTTTGCAAGAAGAATTTTAGCTGCCAAGATTTCACCACATAACTTCTTCAGGCACAAAGCCAGCTATTGATAGGGTTTATGAGCCAGTGCTTCCCATTATATAAAATGCATCTTCAGCATTGCCACCACCCATTTCGTACAATCCTGATCAATGTGAAAATATTTTTTTCTTCTTTTTGCTGTACTTCCACATCCTTCTAGGTATTTTTTTTTCCAGAGGTCAAGCATTCATGGAGAAATATCTCCAACTGTTCTTTTAAGTGAAATTGTAAAGGAACAAGCTACAGGTAGGTTAAGAATGATTAGATACTGGCAAAGGAGAGATACTATGGGTCCACCTGCTAGGCACAACCTCCCTAATTGAGAAATGGATCTAGTCAAATGTAGTCTTAGTTAGCAAAGCTCCTAGTAAGACAACCAGACATGCATGGTAATGAGTTTCTTATTCGTCAGCAACTCTTTACATACCTTTTTGTCCATTACCACTTTACAGCCAAATGGTGTAACTGACCCCAACTTAAGTCAAAGGAGAACATAGAAACATAGAGTTCAGTGGCAGATAAGAACCATGGGCCCAACAAATCTGCACTAGTTCATAGGATAGCCTAATGTTTGCCCCAGGCATACTTGAAGGCTTCCACAGTCTTTCTTTACAATGTCTGTAATGTTATTCTATTAAACACCCCTTCTGTGAAAAACTTTTTCTGCACCTACTACCCTTCAAATTAAGGTCATGACCTCTTGTTCTGGTGTTTCTCTTTTAATGAAAAATACTTTCCGCTTCTACTTAAGTCCCTGCCAGGATCTGGTAGCTTAATGCCTTTAGGTTTAAATTTTATTAAACCTTAGGCTGTGTGTTAACATTTAGTTGAACTTGATATCAAGAGTGGGAAGATCTGTTATTCATATTTAAAAAAATTGTGATATTTTTCTGGTGGTTTTATTTGTGTAATGCTTTGGTTTTAATTGTAAATATTAATATGTAATACGATCAAAACAGTTGTAGTCAACAAAAAATAGGAACATTTTTTAAATTGTATTGAAGTGCTTTGTTTTTAGAAAAATAGAAGTTTCTATTCTGAATATTTTTATTTTTTTTCTGTGCGAGTTGTCCCTATCAGACAATGAGCAGCAGAATCCTGGAAATAGTTATGCACTGCCTGTACTTTCATAATACATTTTAACCAGTTTTACATAAACAACATTTTATAAAAATATTTTTTCAATGAATATCAACATCTGCGCTTTTATATATACAACTGCAGCATTTTGAGTGCCACAGTCCCTTTACTCAAACTAACCTGCAGCCCATAATGCTATTTAACTTCTCTATATTTGTGATCATTTTTCTATATATTTCCTAGATTCCTGTTCTGGTAACCAAAATATTAACTCCTCCATCATTGCCATGTCCTACTCTACTGCTGTTGCTCCAGTGTTGGAGTCCAAGTGTTGCAGGCTTGCTCATGTGACCTTGCAACCACATGTTAAGCAGTGGTCATAATACTACTGCTTCCTAACGGTAGACTTAAAACATCTTGGACTGGTCTATCTGCTGTTGTGCATTGGTTGTGTGAGGGCTGGTGGCAGGTCAGCTTAAGGAACTTCTTGTGCAATATTAACTCTCGGCAGGTTATTGCATATGTTGTTATCTTGCTATTAATTAAATGGGGCCTATTGGGTTTGTAACTCTTGTGAAACACTCGCTCAGCTTTCATGTTTTTTTTAGAGCTTTCTACTCGTTACTGTTCTGACCAGCACGAACAGCTCTGTCAAAATGTTATCTTATAAATTGTTCAGTTTGGTTCCAAAACTATTTTATGTTTTGTTTGCAAGGTGTGTTTTTGTGTTATCTTTCAAACACTTGTATTGAAAATAGTTTTAGGTATGCAAGTCTGCCAATCATGGGTGTATTTTGGCCTAGGTCAACTAAACCTGTGTCTAGGGCAACATATTGAGAGGCATTACATTTTTATGGGATTCTATGACATGTCTTTCCACGCCTATGCTTTCCAGTATTTTTATTTATTAGTTTTATTACAAGTAAGTGATACCTGCTTGTCTAGTGAGGGTGCACAACCCATTAACGGATCCCTGAATGATCATGGGGAGAAATATGAGACAAATATAAGCTAGAATTTTTGAGGTTGGAGGGAGGTTTGGGGGCAGCAGATTTCTCATTGCATAGGGCAGCACAAAATCTAAATATACCACTAATGCCAATGCTTAAAGTTTTTCATATTTCTTTTGTATATTGTTATTTAATTTACTGTTTTTTGTTATTTTTTTCTTTTCAGGCTTGGGGACCAGTTCTACAAAGAAGCAATTGAGCATTGCCGCAGCTACAACGCCAGGTTATGTGCAGAACGAAGTGTTCGCCTTCCTTTCCTGGACTCTCAGACTGGTGTGGCCCAGAATAATTGTTACATATGGATGGAGAAGAGGCATAGAGGGCCAGGTAGAGTACTGGTCAGTGAATGAAATTGACATAGCATTTCTAGTATTATACAGCTTTTCTTTTAGCTAAAACTATTGGATAGCACTACTACTTTTTCTTCTAAGCTATATCATGGTGAAGCTTTTATTTAATTACTTTAATAGTAAAAGTCTAGTTATATTTTATCCTATGTACCACATATCCATTTTGTTTTTCATTTTTTATTGTGCTTTGAAAAGGTTATATAGTGGGAAAGGATTTCCACTATAGAACCTATTGACCTAGTAAGTAACTGAAAGCATCAAGTATAAAGATGTAGATCAGCACTTCTGATTTCACTCACTCCTTGCAACAAAAATGAATGAGTTGTAGAGGGAGTACAAGATCTGGTATGTTGATTCTTTCTGCCTCCTCCTAGTGGACTGGAGTTTAATCCCACATGTGAGGGCTCATAGACTCTAAACATCTTGTGAAAGAAGAGAGTTTTATTTATCCCCATTTTGTATACCATACTCTTTACTGAAAGGTTTGAGATGCTTTTTGATCAATATTTGCTATCTTGTCTGTAACATTGCAACTAGTTCCAACATACATACATCTGTTTTGCTCTCTCTCTCCGCTCTCTTTTGCTCTCTCTCTCCGCTCTCTTTTGCTCTCTCTCTCTCTCCGCTCTCTTTTGCTCTCTCTCTCTCTCCGCTCTCTTTTGCTCTCTCTCCCCTCTCTGTTGCTCTCTCCCCCTCTATTTTGCTCTCTCCCTCCCTCTCTTTTGCTCTCTCTCCCTCTCTTTTGCTCTCTCCCTCCCTCTTTTTTGCTCTCTCCCTCCCTCTTTTTTGCTCTCTCCCTCCCTCTCTTTTGCTCTCTCCCTCCCTCTCTTTTGCTCTCTCCCTCCCTCTCTTTTGCTCTCTCCCTCCCTCTCTTTTGCTCTCTCCCTCCTTCTCTTTTGCTCTCTCCCTCCCTCTCTGTTGCTCTCTCTCCCCCTCTCTGTTGCTCTCTCTCCCCCTCTCTGTTGCTCTCTCT
>NC_069499.1:186383417-186505917 GCF_027579735.1 Bombina bombina | reverse complement strand
ACTTCCCTTAGCTGCAAACTCAATGCAGAGAACTGTTTGCAGAAAAATGAAAGTAAAAAAACGTTTTTCTACATTAAACTTAGTTTCTTCTGTTAAGTGTGATCAGTCCACGGGTCATCATTACTTCTGGGATATTACTCCTCCCCAACAGGAAGTGCAAGAGGATTCACCCAGCAGAGCTGCATATAGCTCCTCCCCTCTACGTCACTCCCAGTCATTCTCTTGCACCCAACGACTAGATAGGATGTGTGAGAGGACTATGGTGATTTTATTTAGTTTTATTTCTTCAATCAAAAGTTTGTTATTTTTTAATAGCACCGGAGTGTGTTATTCCTTCTCTGGTGGAGTTTGAAGAAGAATCTACCAGAGTTTTTACTATGATTTTAGCCGGAGTTGTTAAGATCATATTGCTGTTTCTCGGCCATCTGAGGAGAGGTAAACTTCAGATCAGGGGACAGCGGGCAGTTTAATCTGCAAAGAGGTATGTAGCAGTTTTTATTTTCTGACAATGGAATTGATGAGAAAATCCTGCCATACCGACATAATATCATGTATGTATATTTAACATTTCAGTATTCTGGGGAATGGTACTTCACTGGAATTACACTGTGTATATAAGACTTTAGCCTAATTGCAAAGCAACAGGTTTTTTAATAACTCTTAATTTATGTTAAACGTTTTTGCTGGAATGTAAAATCGTTTTCATTTTCTGAGGTACTGGGTGAATAAAATGTTTGGGCACTATTTTTCCACTTGGCAGTTGCTTGATCTAATTATGACAGTTTACTGATCTCTCTCACTGTTGTGTGTGAGGGGGAGGGACCTTTTTTGGCGCTTTTGCTACGCATCAAAAATTTCAGTCAGAAGCTCATTGTTTTTTCCTGCATGTTCCGGTTTATCTCTACAGAACTCAGGGGTCTTCAAAGCTTGTTTGAGGGAAGTAATCTAACAGAGCTGTGAGATTATAATTGACTGTGATAAAAAACGTTTATTCTTTAACTTTTTTATGCCATCAGGGTTAGTTTTTCTTTGCTAATGGGAACAAACCTTTGCTAAATTGTGTTTTGTTTTTCAAAGTTTATTGATTTCAACTGTTATATATCTTTCAGTGCTTCTTAAAGCACAGTACGTTTTTTTCATTGTGTTTTACTTGAATAATATTTCCAAGTTGCAAGTTTATTTGCTAGTGTGTTAAACATGTCTGATTCAGAGGATGAGACCTGTACTATTTGTGCCAACGCCAAAGTGGAGCCCAATAGAAATTCATGTACTAACTGTATTGATGCTACTTTAAATAAAAGTCAATCTGTACAAATTGAACAAATTCTACCAAACAACGAGGGGAGAGTTATGCCGACTAACTCGCCTCACGTGACAGTTACTCGGGAGGTGCGCGATATGGTGGCGCCCAGTACATCTGGGCGGCCATTACAAATAACATTACAAGATATGGCTACTGTTATGACTGAGGTTTTGGCTAAATTACCAGAACTAAGAGGCAAGCGTGATCACTCTGGGGTGAGAACAGAGTGCGCTGATAATGCTAGGGCCATGTCAGATACTGCGTCACAACTTGCAGAACATGAGGACGGAGAGCTTCATTCTGCGGCTGACGGTTCTGATCCAAACAGATTGGATTCAGATATTTCAAATTTTAAATTTAAGCTGGAAAACCTCCGTGTATTACTAGGGGAGGTGTTAGCGGCCCTGAATGATTGTAACACAGTTGCAATACCAGAGAAAATGTGTAGGTTGGATAAATATTTCTTCTGTTATGTGTGATCAGTCCACGGGTCATCATTACTTCTGGGATATAACTCCTCCCCAACAGGAAATGCAAGAGGATTCACCCAGCAGAGCTGCATATAGCTCCTCCCCTCTACGTCACTCCCAGTCATTCTCTTGCACCCAACGACTAGATAGGATGTGTGAGAGGACTATGGTGATTATACTTAGTTTTTATAACTTCAATCAAAAGTTTGTTATTTTACAATAGCACCGGAGCGTGTTATTGCCTCTCTGGCAGAGTTTGAAGAAGAATCTACCAGAGTTTTTACTATGATTTTAACCGGAGTCGTTAAGATCATATTGCTGTTTCTCGGCCATCTGAGGGAGGTAAAAGCTTCAGATCAGGGGACAGCGGGCAGATGAATCTGCATTAAGGTATGTAGCAGTTTTTATTTTCTGAATGGAATTGATGAGAAAATCCTGCCATACCGTTATAATGACATGTATGTATACTCTACACTTCAGTATTCTGGGGATGGTACTTCACTGGAATTACTCTGTAAAAAGTACATTAACCTTTTAATAGGTATTTATTATGTTAAACGTTTTTGCTGGAATGTAGAATCGTTTGCATTTTCTGAGGTACTGAGTGAATAAATGTTTGGGCATTATTTTTCCACTTGGCAGTTGCTTGTTTTAATTGTGACAGTTTCGTTTCTCTCTCACTGCTGTGTGTGAGGGGGAGGGGCCGTTTTTTGGCGCTCTTTGCTACGCATCAAAAATTTCCAGTCAGTTACTCTTGTATTTCCTGCATGATCCGGTTCATCTCTAACAGAACTCAGGGGTCTTCAAACTACTTTGAAGGGAGGTAGATTCTCTCAGCAGAGCTGTGAGACTTATATATTGACTGTGATTAAAAACGTTGCTCTGTAATTTTTACGTTTCAAATTTAATTATTGTTACTTTACTAATGGGAACAAACCTTTGCTAAAAGTTGTGTTGTTTTTAAGGATTGATGCTATAACTGTTTTTCAGTTCATTATTTCAACTGTCATTTAATCGTTTAGTGCTTCTTTGAGGCACAGTACGTTTTTGTTAAATAAGATTGTAACCAAGTTGCAAGTTTATTGCTAGTGTGTTAAACATGTCTGATTCAGAGGAAGATACCTGTGTCATTTGTTCCAATGCCAAGGTGGAGCCCAATAGAAATTTATGTACTAACTGTATTGATGCTACTTTAAATAAAAGCCAATCTGTACAAATTGAACAAATTTCACCAAACAGCGAGGGGAGAGTTATGCCGACTAACTCGCCTCACGTGTCAGTACCTGCATCTCCCGCCCGGGAGGTGCGTGATATCGTGGCGCCTAGTACATCTGGGCGGCCATTACAGATAACATTACAAGATATGGCTACTGTTATGACTGAAGTTTTGGCTAAATTACCAGAACTAAGAGGCAAGCGTGATCACTCTGGGGTGAGAACAGAGTGCGCTGATAATACTAGGGCCATGTCTGATACTGCGTCACAGCTTGCAGAGCATGAGGACGGAGAGCTTCATTCTGTGGGTGACGGTTCTGATCCAAACAGATTGGATTCAGATATTTCAAATTTTAAATTTAAATTGGAGAACCTCCGTGTATTACTAGGGGAGGTTTTATCGGCTCTTAATGATTGTAACACTGTTGCAATTCCAGAGAAATTGTGTAGGTTGGATAAATACTTTGCGGTACCGGCGAGTACTGACGTTTTTCCTATACCTAAGAGACTAACTGAAATTGTTACTAAGGAGTGGGATAGACCCGGTGTGCCGTTCTCACCCCCTCCAATATTTAGAAAGATGTTTCCAATAGACGCCACCACACGGGACTTATGGCAAACGGTCCCTAAGGTGGAGGGAGCAGTTTCTACTTTAGCTAAGCGTACCACTATCCCGGTGGAGGATAGCTGTGCTTTTTCAGATCCAATGGATAAAAAATTAGAGGGTTACCTTAAGAAAATGTTTGTTCAACAAGGTTTTATATTGCAACCCCTTGCATGCATCGCGCCGATTACGGCTGCGGCAGCATTTTGGATTGAGTCTCTGGAAGAGAACCTTAGTTCAGCTACGCTGGACGACATTACGGACAGGCTTAGAGTCCTTAAACTAGCTAATTCATTCATTTCGGAGGCCGTAGTACATTTAACCAAACTTACGGCTAAGAACTCAGGATTCGCCATTCAGGCACGTAGGGCGCTGTGGCTAAAATCCTGGTCAGCTGATGTAACTTCTAAGTCCAAATTACTTAATATACCTTTCAAGGGGCAAACTTTATTTGGGCCCGGTTTGAAAGAAATTATCGCTGACATTACAGGAGGTAAGGGCCACGCCCTGCCTCAAGACAAAGCCAAAGCTAAGGCTAGACAGTCTAATTTTCGTCCCTTTCGGAATTTCAAAGCAGGAGCAGCACCAACTTCCACTGCACCAAAACAGGAAGGAGCTGTTGCTCGTTACAGACAAGGCTGGAAACCTAACCAGTCCTGGAACAAGGGCAAGCAGGCCAGGAAACCTGCTGCTGCCCCAAAGACAGCATGAACCGAGGGCCCCCGATCCGGGACCGGATCTAGTGGGGGGCAGACTCTCTCTCTTCGCCCAGGCTTGGGCAAGAGATGTTCAGGATCCCTGGGCGCTAGAGATCATATCTCAGGGATACCTTCTAGACTTCAAATTCTCTCCCCCAAGAGGGAGATTTCATCTGTCAAGGTTGTCAACAAACCAGATAAAGAAAGAAGCGTTTCTACGCTGTGTACAAGATCTGTTATTAATGGGAGTGATCCATCCGGTTCCGCGGTCGGAACAAGGACAAGGGTTTTACTCAAACCTGTTTGTGGTTCCCAAAAAAGAGGGAACTTTCAGGCCAATCTTGGATTTAAAGATCCTAAACAAATTCCTAAGAGTTCCATCGTTCAAAATGGAAACTATTCGGACAATCTTACCCATGATCCAAAAGGGTCAGTACATGACCACGGTGGATTTAAAGGATGCTTACCTTCACATACCGATTCACAAAGATCATTACCGGTATCTAAGGTTTGCCTTCTTAGACAGGCATTACCAGTTTGTAGCTCTTCCATTCGGATTGGCTACGGCTCCAAGAATCTTCACAAAGGTTCTGGGTGCCCTTCTGGCGGTACTAAGACCGCGAGGAATTTCGGTAGCTCCGTACCTAGACGACATTCTGATACAAGCTTCAAGCTTTCAAACTGCCAAGTCTCATACAGAGTTAGTTCTGGCATTCTAAGGTCGCATGGATGGAAAGTGAACGAAAAGAAGAGTTCTCTCTTTCCTCTCACAAGAGTTCCATTCTTGGGGACTCTTATAGATTCTGTAGAAATGAAGATTTATCTGACAGAAGACAGATTAACAAAGCTTCTAAATGCATGCCGTGTCCTTCATTCCATTCAACTCCCGTCAGTAGCTCAATGCATGGAGGTGATCGGCTTAATGGTAGCAGCAATGGACATAGTACCCTTTGCACGTCTACATCTCAGACCGCTGCAATTGTGCATGCTGAGTCAGTGGAATGGGGATTACTCAGACTTGTCCCCTACTCTGAATCTGGATCAAGAGACCAGAAACTCTCTTCTATGGTGGCTTTCTCGGCCACATCTGTCCAGGGGGATACCATTCAGCAGGCCGGACTGGACAATTGTAACAACAGACGCCAGCCTACTAGGTTGGGGCGCTGTCTGGAATTCTCTGAAGGCTCAGGGACAATGGAATCAGGAGGAAAGTCTCCTGCCAATAAACATTCTGGAATTGAGAGCAGTTCTCAATGCCCTTCTGGCTTGGCCCCAGTTAAAAACTCGGGGGTTCATCAGGTTTCAGTCGGACAACATCACGACTGTAGCTTACATCAACCATCAAGGAGGGACAAGAAGCTCCCTAGCAATGATGGAAGTATCAAAGATAATTCGCTGGGCAGAGTCTCACTCTTGCCACCTGTCAGCAATCCACATCCCGGGAGTGGAGAACTGGGAGGCGGATTTCTTGAGTCGCCAGACTTTTCATCCGGGGGAGTGGGAACTTCATCCGGAGGTCTTTGCCCAAATACTTCGACGTTGGGGCAAACCAGAGATAGATCTCATGGCGTCTCGCCAGAACGCCAAACTTCCTCGCTACGGGTCCAGATCCAGGGATCCGGGAGCGGTTCTGATAGATGCTTTGACAGCACCTTGGAACTTCGGGATGGCTTATGTGTTTCCACCCTTCCCGCTGCTTCCTCGATTGATTGCCAAAATCAAACAGGAGAGAGCATCAGTGATTCTAATAGCGCCTGCATGGCCACGCAGGACTTGGTATGCAGATCTAGTGGACATGTCATCCTGTCCGCCTTGGTCTCTACCTCTAAGACAGGACCTTCTGATACAGGGTCCATTCAAACATCAAAATCTAACTTCTCTGAAGCTGACTGCTTGGAAATTGAACGCTTGATTTTATCAAAACGTGGTTTTTCTGAGTCGGTTATTGATACCCTGATACAGGCTAGGAAGCCTGTTACCAGAAGGATTTACCATAAGATATGGCGTAAATACCTATACTGGTGCGAATCCAAAGGTTACTCCTGGAGTAAGGTTAGGATTCCTAGGATATTGTCCTTTCTACAGGAAGGTTTAGAAAAGGGTTTATCGGCTAGCTCATTAAAGGGACAGATCTCAGCTCTGTCCATCTTGTTACACAGGCGTCTGTCAGAAAATCCAGACGTCCAGGCCTTTTGTCAGGCTTTAGCTAGGATCAAGCCTGTGTTTAAAACTGTTGCTCCGCCATGGAGTTTAAACCTTGTTCTTAACGTTCTACAAGGAGTTCCGTTTGAACCCCTTCATTCCATTGATATAAAGTTGTTATCTTGGAAAGTGTTATTTTTAATGGCTATTTCTTCGGCTCGGAGAGTCTCTGAGTTATCAGCTTTACATTGTGATTCTCCTTATTTGATTTTTCATTCAGATAAGGTAGTTCTGCGGACAAAACCTGGGTTCTTACCTAAGGTAGTCACTAACAGGAACATCAATCAAGAGATCGTGGTACCTTCCCTGTGCCCGAATCCTTCTTCAAAGAAGGAACGTCTTCTACACAATCTGGATGTAGTTCGTGCCCTCAAGTTCTACTTACAGGCAACTAAGGATTTTCGACAAACGTCTTCCCTGTTTGTCGTGTACTCTGGTCAGAGGAGAGGTCATAAGGCTTCGGCTACCTCTCTTTCCTTCTGGCTTCGTAGCATAATTCGTTTAGCCTATGAGACTGCTGGACAGCAGCCTCCTGAAAGAATTACAGCTCATTCTACTAGAGCTGTGGCTTCCACTTGGGCCTTTAAGAATGAGGCCTCTGTTGAACAGATTTGCAAGGCTGCAACTTGGTCTTCGCTTCATACTTTTTCCAAATTTTACAAATTTGACACTTTTGCTTCTTCGGAGGCTATTTTTGGGAGAAAGGTTCTTCAGGCAGTGGTTCCTTCTGTATAATGAGCCTGCCTATCCCTCCCGTCATCCGTGTACTTTTGCTTTGGTATTGGTATCCCAGAAGTAATGATGACCCGTGGACTGATCACACATAACAGAAGAAAACATAATTTATGCTTACCTTATAAATTCCTTTCTTCTGTTGTGTGATCAGTCCACGGCCCGCCCTGTTTTTTAAGGCAGGTAAATATCTTTTAAATTATACTCCAGTCACCACTTCACCCTTGGTTTCTCCTTTCTCGTTGATTCTTGGTCGAATGACTGGGAGTGACGTAGAGGGGAGGAGCTATATGCAGCTCTGCTGGGTGAATCCTCTTGCATTTCCTGTTGGGGAGGAGTTATATCCCAGAAGTAATGATGACCCGTGGACTGATCACACAACAGAAGAAAGGAATTTATCAGGTAAGCATAAATTATGTTTTTGCTGTACCAACAAGTACTGACGTTTTTCCTATACCTAAGAGACTAACTGAAATTATTACTAAGGAGTGGGATAGACCCGGTGTGCCGTTCTCACCCCCTCCGATATTTAGAAAGATGTTTCCAATAGACACCGCCACACGGGACTTATGGCAAACGGTCCCTAAGGTGGAGGGAGCAGTTTCTACTTTAGCTAAGCGTACCACTATCCCGGTAGAGGATAGCTGTGCCTTTTCAGATCCAATGGATAAAAAGTTAGAGGGTTACCTTAAGAAAATGTATGTTCAACAAGGTTTTATATTGCAACCCCTTGCATGCACTGCGCCGGTCACGGCTGCAGCGGCATTCTGGATTGAGTCTCTAGAAGAGAACCTTGGTTCAGCTACGCTGGACGACATTTCGGACAGGCTTAGAATACTTAAGCTAGCTAATTCATTCATTTCGGAAGCCGTAGTACATTTAACTAAACTTACGGCTAAGAATTCCGGATTCGCCATTCAGGCGCGCAGAGCACTGTGGCTAAAATCCTGGTCAGCTGATGTAACTTCTAAGTCCAAATTACTTAATATACCTTTCAAGGGACAGACCTTATTTGGGCCCGGTTTGAAAGAAATTATCGCTGACATTACAGGAGGTAAGGGCCACGCCCTGCCTCAAGACAAAGCCAAACCTAAGGCTAGACAGTCTAATTTCTCCAACATAGGTGTGTCCGGTCCACGGCGTCATCCTTACTTGTGGGATATTCTCTTCCCCAACAGGAAATGGCAAAGAGCCCAGCAAAGCTGGTCACATGATCCCTCCTAGGCTCCGCCTTCCCCAGTCATTCTCTTTGCCGTTGTACAGGCAACATCTCCACGGAGATGGCTTAGAGTTTTTTAGTGTTTAACTGTAGTTTTTATTATTCAATCAAGAGTTTGTTTTTTTAAAATAGTGCTGGTATGTACTATTTACTCTGAAACAGAAAAGAGATGAAGATTTCTGTTTGTAAGAGGAAAATGATTTTAGCAACCGTTACTAAAATCGATGGCTGTTTCCACACAGGACTGTTGAGAGGAATTAACTTCAGTTGGGGGAACAGTGAGCAGACTTTTGCTGCTTGAGGTATGACACATTCTAACAAGACGATGTAATGCTGGAAGCTGTCATTTTCCCTATGGGATCCGGTAAGCCATTTTTATTACAGAAAGAAAAAAAGGGCTTCACAAGGGCTTTTTAAGACTGTAGACATTTTCTGGGCTAAATCGATTTATATATAAACACATTTTATACTCCATAGCCTTGAGGAATTATTTTAATCTTGGGAATTTTGTAAAATAACCGGCAGGCACTGTATTGGACACCTTATTCTCTAGGGGCTTTCCCTAATCATAGGCAGAGTCTCATTTTCGCGCCTGTATTGCGCACTTGTTTTTGAGAAGCATGACATGCAGATGCATGTGTGAGGAGCTCTGATACATAGAAAAGACTTTCTGAAGGCGTCATTTGGTATCGTATTCCCCTTTGGGCTTGGTTGGGTCTCAGCAAAGCAGATACCAGGGACTGTAAAGGGGTTAAATATAAAAACGGCTCCGGTTCCGTTATTTTAAGGGTTAAAGCTTCCAAATTTGGTGTGCAATACTTTTAAGGCTTTAAGACACTGTGGTGAAATTTTGGTGAATTTTGAACAATTCCTTCATACTTTTTCGCAATTGCAGTAATAAAGTGTGTTCAGTTTAAAATTTAAAGTGACAGTAACGGTTTATTTTAAAACGTTTTTTTGTACTTTGTTATCAAGTTTTTGCCTGTTTAACATGTCTGAACTACCAGATAGACTGTGTTCTGAATGTGGGGAAGCCAAGGTTCCTTCTCATTTAAATAGATGTGATTTATGTGACACAAAATTTAGAGAAAATGATGCCCAAGATGATTCCTCAAGTGAGGGGAGTAAGCATGGTACTGCATCATCCCCTCCTTCGTCTACACCAGTCTTGCCCACACAGGAGGCCCCTAGTACATCTAGCGCGCCAATACTCCTTACTATGCAACAATTAACGGCTGTAATGGATAATTCTATCAAAAACATTTTAGCCAAAATGCCCACTTATCAGCGAAAGCGCGACTGCTCTGTTTTAGAAAATACTGAAGAGCATGAGGACGCTGATGATATTGGTTCTGAAGGGCCCCTACACCAGTCTGAGGGGGCCAGGGAGGTTTTGTCTGAGGGAGAAATTTCAGATTCAGGGAAAATTTCTCAACAAGCTGAACCTGATGTGATTACATTTAAATTTAAATTGGAACATCTCCGCGCTCTGCTTAAGGAGGTGTTATCCACTCTGGATGATTGTGAGAATTTGGTCATTCCAGAGAAACTATGTAAAATGGACAAGTTCCTAGAGGTCCCGGGGCCCCCCAAAGCTTTTCCTATACCCAAGCGGGTGGCGGACATTGTAAATAAAGAATGGGAAAGGCCCGGTATACCTTTCGTCCCTCCCCCCATATTTAAAAAATTGTTTCCTATGGTCGACCCCAGAAAGGACTTATGGCAGACAGTCCCCAAGGTCGAGGGGGCGGTTTCTACTCTAAACAAACGCACCACTATACCCATAGAAGATAGTTGTGCTTTCAAAGATCCTATGGATAAAAAATTAGAAGGTTTGCTTAAAAAGATGTTTGTTCAGCAAGGTTACCTTCTACAACCAATTTCATGTATTGTTCCTGTCACTACAGCCGCGTGTTTCTGGTTCGATGAGCTAGAAAAGGCGCTCAATAATAATTCTTCTTCTTATGAGGAGATTATGGACAGAATTCGTGCTCTCAAATTGGCTAATTCTTTCACCCTAGACGCCACTTTGCAATTGGCTAGGTTAGCGGCGAAAAATTCTGGTTTTGCTATTGTGGCACGCAGAGCGCTTTGGTTAAAATCTTGGTTAGCGGATGCGTCTTCCAAGAACAAATTGCTTAATATTCCTTTCAAGGGGAAAACGCTGTTTGGCCCTGACTTGAAAGAGATTATCTCTGATATCACTGGGGGCAAGGGCCACGCCCTTCCTCAGGATAGGTCTTTCAAGGCCAAAAATAAACCTAATTTTCGTCCCTTTCGCAGAAACGGACCAGCCCCAAGTGCTACGTCCTCTAAGCAAGAGGGTAATACTTCTCAAGCCAAGCCAGCCTGGAGACCAATGCAAGGCTGGAACAAAGGAAAGCAGGCCAAGAAACCTGCCACTGCTACCAAGACAGCATGAGATGTTGGCCCCCGATCCGGGACCGGATCTGGTGGGGGGCAGACTCTCTCTCTTCGCTCAGGCTTGGGCAAGAGATGTTCTGGATCCTTGGGCACTAGAAATAGTCTCCCAAGGTTATCTTCTGGAATTCAAGGGGCTTCCCCCAAGGGGGAGGTTCCACGGGTCTCAATTGTCTTCAGACCACATAAAAAAACAGGCATTCTTACATTGTGTAGAAGACCTGTTAAAAATGGGAGTGATTCATCCTGTTCCATTAGGAGAACAAGGGATGGGGTTCTACTCCAATCTGTTCGTAGTTCCCAAAAAAGAGGGAACGTTCAGACCAATCTTAGATCTCAAGATCCTAAACAAGTTTCTCAAGGTTCCATCGTTCAAAATGGAAACCATTCGAACAATTCTTCCTTCCATCCAGGAAGGTCAATTCATGACCACGGTGGATTTAAAGGATGCGTATCTACATATTCCTATCCACAAGGAACATCATCGGTTCCTAAGGTTCGCATTCCTGGACAAGCATTACCAGTTTGTGGCACTTCCGTTCGGATTAGCCACTGCTCCAAGGATTTTCACAAAGGTACTAGGGTCCCTTCTAGCGGTGCTAAGACCAAGGGGCATTGCAGTAGTACCTTACTTGGACGACATTCGGATTCAAGCGTCGTCCCTTCCTCAAGCAAAGGCTCACACGGACATTGTCCTGGCCTTTCTCAGATCTCACGGGTGGAAAGTGAACGTAGAAAAAGTTCTCTATCTCCGTCAACAAGGGTTCCCTTCTTGGGAACAATAATAGACTCCTTAGAAATGAGGATTTTTCTGACAGAGGCCAGAAAATCAAAACTTCTAAACTCTTGTCAAATACTTCATTCTGTTCCTCTTCCTTCCATAGCGCAGTGCATGGAAGTAATAGGTTTGATGGTAGCGGCAATGGACATAGTTCCTTTTGCGCGCATTCATCTAAGACCATTACAACTGTGCATGCTCAGTCAGTGGAATGGGGACTATACAGACTTGTCTCCGACGATACAAGTAAATCAGAGGACCAGAGATTCACTCCGTTGGTGGCTGTCCCTGGACAACCTGTCACAGGGGATGAGCTTCCGCAGACCAGAGTGGGTCATTGTCACGACCGACGCCAGTCTGGTGGGCTGGGGCGCGGTCTGGGGACCCCTGAAAGCTCAGGGTCTTTGGTCTCGGGAAGAATCTCTTCTACCGATAAATATTCTGGAACTGAGAGCGATACTCAATGCTCTCAAGGCTTGGCCTCAGCTAGCAAAGGCCAAGTTCATACGGTTTCAATCAGACAACATGACGACTGTTGCGTACATCAACCATCAGGGGGGAACAAGGAGTTCCCTGGCGATGGAAGAAGTGACCAAAATCATTCAATGGGCGGAGACTCACTCCTGCCACTTGTCTGCAATCCACATCCCAGGAGTGGAAAATTGGGAAGCGGATTTTCTGAGTCGTCAGACATTTCATCCGGGGGAGTGGGAACTCCATCCGGAAATCTTTGCCCAAATTACTCAATTGTGGGGCATTCCAGACATGGATCTGATGGCCTCTCGTCAGAACTTCAAGGTTCCTTGCTACGGGTCCAGATCCAGGGATCCCAAGGCGACTCTAGTAGATGCACTAGTAGCACCTTGGACCTTCAAACTAGCTTATGTAATCCCGCCGTTTCCTCTCATCCCCAGGCTGGTAGCCAGGATCAATCAGGAGAGAGCATCGGTGATCTTGATAGCTCCTGCGTGGCCACGCAGGACTTGGTATGCAGACCTGGTGAATATGTCATCGGCTCCACCATGGAAGCTACCTTTGAGACGAGACCTTCTTGTTCAAGGTCCGTTCGAACATCCGAATCTGGTCTCACTCCAACTGACTGCTTGGAGATTGAACGCTTGATCTTATCAAAGCGAGGGTTCTCAGATTCTGTCATTGATACTCTTGTTCAGGCCAGAAAGCCTGTAACTAGAAAAATTTACCACAAAATATGGAAAAAATATATCTGTTGGTGTGAATCTAAAGGATTCCCTTGGGACAAGGTAAAAATTCCTAAGATTCTATCCTTTCTTCAAGAAGGTTTGGAGAAAGGATTATCTGCTAGTTCCTTGAAGGGACAGATTTCTGCCTTGTCTGTGTTACTTCACAAAAAGCTGGCAGCTGTGCCAGATGTTCAGGCCTTTGTTCAGGCTCTAGTTAGAATCAAGCCTGTTTACAAACCTTTGACTCCTCCTTGGAGTCTCAATTTAGTTCTTTCAGTTCTTCAGGGGGTTCCGTTTGAACCCTTACATTCCGTTGATATTAAGTTCTTATCTTGGAAAGTTTTGTTTTTGGTTGCAATTTCTTCTGCTAGAAGAGTTTCAGAATTATCTGCTCTGCAGTGTTCTCCTCCTTATCTGGTGTTCCACTAGGGCTGTGGCTTCCACATGGGCCTTCAAGAACGAGGCTTCTGTTGATCAGATATGTAGGGCAGCGACTTGGTCTTCACTGCACACTTTTACTAAATTTTACAAGTTTGATACTTTTGCTTCTTCTGAGGCTATTTTTGGGAGAAAGGTTTTGCAAGCCGTGGTGCCTTCCATCTAGGTGACCTGATTTGCTCCCTCCCTTCATCCGTGTCCTAAAGCTTTGGTATTGGTTCCCACAAGTAAGGATGACGCCGTGGACCGGACACACCTATGTTGGAGAAAACAGAATTTATGTTTACCTGATAAATTACTTTCTCCAACGGTGTGTCCGGTCCACGGCCCGCCCTGGTTTTTTAATCAGGTCTGATAATTTATTTTCTTTAACTACAGTCACCACGGTATCATATGGTTTCTCCTATGCAAATATTCCTCCTTTACGTCGGTCGAATGACTGGGGAAGGCGGAGCCTAGGAGGGATCATGTGACCAGCTTTGCTGGGCTCTTTGCCATTTCCTGTTGGGGAAGAGAATATCCCACAAGTAAGGATGACGCCGTGGACCGGACACACCGTTGGAGAAAGTAATTTATCAGGTAAACATAAATTCTGTTTTTCGTTCCTTTCGGAATTTCAAAGCAGGAGCAGCATCAACTTCCACTGCTCCAAAACAAGAAGGATCTGGTACTCGCTACAGGCAAGGCTGGAGACCTAACCAGTCCTGGAACAAGGGCAAGCAGGCCAGGAAACCTGCTGCTGCCCCTAAAACAGCATGAATTGAGGGCCCCCGATCCGGGATCGGATCTAGTGGGGGGCAGACTTTCTCTCTTCGCCCAGGCTTGGGCAAGAGATGTCCAGGATCCCTGGGCGCTAGAGATAATATCTCAGGGATACCTTCTGGACTTCAAATAATCTCCTCCAAGAGAGAGATTTCATCTGTCAAGGTTGTCAACAAACCAAACAAAGAAAGAAGCGTTTCTACGCTGCATACAAGAACTATTGTTAATGGGAGTAATCCATCCAGTTCCACGGTCGGAACAGGGACAAGGGTTTTACTCAAATCTGTTTGTGGTTCCCAAAAAAGAGGGAACTTTCAGACCAATCCTGGATTTAAAGATCCTAAACAAATTCCTAAGAGTTCCATCATTCAAAATGGAGACTATTCGGACAATTTTACCCATGATCCAAGAAGGTCAGTACATGACCACAGTGGATTTAAAGGATGCTTACCTTCACATACCGATTCACAAAGATCATTACCGGTATCTAAGGTTTGCCTTTCTAGACAGGCATTACCAGTTTGTAGCTCTTCCATTCGGATTGGCTACAGCTCCAAGAATCTTCACAAAGGTTCTAGGTGCTCTTCTGGCGGTACTAAGACCGCGGGGAATTTCGGTAGCTCCGTACCTAGACGACATTCTGATACAAGCTTCAAGCTTTCAAACTGCCAAGTCTCATACAGAGTTAGTACTGGCTTTTCTAAGGTCACATGGATGGAAGGTGAACGAAAAGAAAAGTTCACTCGTTCCACTCACAAGAGTTCCCTTCCTGGGGACTCTTATAGATTCTGTAGAAATGAAGATTTACCTGACAGAGGACAGGTTAACAAGACTTCAAAGTGCTTGCCGCACCCTTCATTCCATTCAACACCCGTCAGTGGCTCAATGCATGGAGGTAATCGGCTTAATGGTAGCGGCAATGGACATAGTGCCATTTGCTCGCTTACACCTCAGACCACTGCAACTATGCATGCTAAGTCAGTGGAATGGGGATTACTCAGACTTGTCCCCTTCTCTGAATCTGGATCAAGAGACCAGAAATTCTCTTCTATGGTGGCTTTCTCGGCCACATCTGTCCAGGGGGATGCCATTCAGCAGACCAGACTGGACAATTGTAACAACAGACGCCAGCCTTCTAGGTTGGGGTGCCGTCTGGAATTCTCTGAAGGCTCAGGGACAATGGAGTCAGGAAGAGAGTCTCCTGCCAATAAACATTCTGGAATTGAGAGCAGTTCTCAATGCCCTCCTGGCTTGGCCCCAGTTGACAACTCGCGGGTTCATCAGGTTTCAGTCGGACAACATCACGACTGTAGCTTACATCAACCATCAGGGAGGGACAAGGAGCTCCCTAGCAATGATGGAAGTATCAAAGATAATTCGCTGGGCAGAGTCTCACTCTTGCCACCTGTCAGCAATCCACATCCCGGGAGTGGAGAACTGGGAGGCGGATTTCCTAAGTCGTCAGACTTTTCATCCGGGGGTGTGGGAACTTCATCCGGAGGTCTTTGCCCAAATACTTCGACGTTGGGGCAAACCAGAGATAGATCTCATGGCGTCTCGACAGAACGCCAAGCTTCCTCGTTACGGGTCCAGATCCAGGGATCCAGGAGCAGTCCTAATAGATGCCCTGACAGCACCTTGGGACTTCAGGATGGCTTATGTGTTTCCACCCTTCCCGATGCTTCCTCGATTGATTGCCAGAATCAAACAGGAGAGGGCATCAGTGATTCTAATAGCACCTGCATGGCCACGCAGGACTTGGTATGCAGACCTGGTGGACATGTCATCCTGTCCACCTTGGTCTCTACCTCTGAAACAGGATCTCCTGATACAGGGTCCTTTCAAACATCAAAATCAAACTTCTCTGAAGCTGACTGCTTGGAAATTGAACGTTTGATTTTATCAAGACGTGGGTTTTCTGAGTCAGTTATTGACACCTTAATACAGGCTAGGAAGCCTGTTACCAGAAAGATTTACCATAAGATATGGCGTAAATACCTATATTGGTGTGAATCCAAAGGTTACTCTTGGAGTAAGGTTAGGATTCCTAGGATATTGTCTTTTCTACAAGAAGGTTTAGAAAAGGGTTTATCCGCTAGTTCATTAAAGGGACAGATCTCAGCTCTGTCTATTCTGTTACACAAACGTCTGTCAGAAGTGCCAGACGTTCAGGCTTTTTGTCAGGCTTTGGCGAGGATTAAGCCTGTGTTTAAAACTGTTGCTCCGCCATGGAGTTTAAACCTTGTTCTTAACGTTTTACAGGGCGTTCCGTTTGAACCCCTCCATTCCATTGATATAAAGTTGTTATCTTGGAAAGTTCTATTTTTAATGGCCATTTCCTCGGCTCGAAGAGTATCTGAGTTATCAGCCTTACATTGTGATTCTCCTTATTTGATTTTTCATTCAGATAAGGTAGTTCTGCGTACTAAACCTGGGTTCTTACCTAAAGTAGTCACTAACAGGAATATCAATCAAGAGATTGTTGTTCCTTCTTTGTGCCCAAATCCTTCTTCGAAGAAGGAACGTCTACTACACAATCTGGACGTAGTTCGTGCCCTAAAATTTTACTTACAGGCAACTAAGGAATTTCGACAAACATCTTCTCTGTTTGTCGTGTACTCTGGTCAGAGGAGAGGTCAAAAGGCTTCTGCTACCTCTCTTTCCTTTTGGCTTCGTAGTATAATACGTTTAGCTTATGAGACTGCTGGACAGCAGCCTCCTGAAAGGATTACAGCTCATTCTACTAGAGCTGTGGCTTCCACTTGGGCCTTCAAGAATGAGGCCTCTGTTGAACAGATTTGCAAGGCTGCAACTTGGTCTTCGCTTCATACTTTTTCCAAATTTTACAAATTTGACACTTTTGCTTCCTCGGAGGCTATTTTTGGGAGAAAGGTTCTTCAGGCAGTGGTTCCTTCTGTATAAAGAGCCTGCCTATCCCTCCCGTCATCCGTGTACTTTTGCTTTGGTATTGGTATCCCAGAAGTACTGATGACCCGTGGACTGATCACACTTAACAGAAGAAAACATAATTTATGCTTACCTGATAAATTCCTTTCTTCTGTAGTGTGATCAGTCCACGGCCCGCCCTGTTTTTAAGGCAGGCAGTTATTTTTTAAATTATACTCCAGTCACCACTACACCCTTGGTTTCTCCTTTCTCGTTGATCCTTGGTCGAATGACTGGGAGTGACGTAGAGGGGAGGAGCTATATGCAGCTCTGCTGGGTGAATCCTCTTGCACTTCCTGTTGGGGAGGAAATAATATCCCAGAAGTAATGATGACCCGTGGACTGATCACACTACAGAAGAAAGGAATTTATCAGGTAAGCATAAATTATGTTTTGATGATGATACAGTCTGTTGTGTGATTAAACACAGGCAGGCTGAAATTAATCAGTGTATAACCAGACCTAAGGAACAAGATCTAGCAGCCACTTCCCTTAGCTGCAGAAAAATGCAAGTAAAAAAAAAACATTTTTCTTCATTAAACTTAATTTGATGATGATACAGTCTGCTGTGTGATTATTTTTTTTTTTGTTCATTAAACTTAGATTGATGATGATGATACAGTCTGTGTTTGTGTGATAATTTTATTAGTTGTGGTTTAGCAAATGTTTTTGTTTATTAAACTTAGTTTGATGATGGTACAATCTATTTTTATTAGGTTAATAATGCTGTTTCACATTTAAAGTCTTCATTTCAAAGCTTTAAAAATAATGTATTAGATGTTACTTATGACAATTTTGAGAGGGGCCTGGAACCTAACACCCTCATTTCCCATTCACTTACATTATAAACTGTGTTTCAATTTACAATGGTTTTGATTTACAACCATTCCTTCTGGAACCTAACCCGGCATAAACTGAGGGCTACCTGTGTATATATATAAACGTTTTGCACATTCTTTTTCTTTAGACTTGGAACTTAAGTCCTAATGTTTTGACAAAGATCACTGAAAGATCCACTTTTAGGGTCAATTTATAATGGTAAGGGTTTGAATCTCAGTCCTAATTTTTTAGGGGGTACCTAGGTAAGTATAAGACTTCTTATTTTTTCAGCCATGAGAGTGCATTTCTTTAACATTTCCCTTCACTTTTGGGTTGATTATCTCTGGTGGGGGACCTCACCAGATAGGAACCTGACATTTTCACATATGTCATCTATGGCAGCATTTTGATGTAAAAAAATTAAAGTTTGAGATTCCACTGGTTAAAGAGCCTGGGCTAGTAGAAATCTGGGGAAAGCCTAACTTATTCATGTGTTTTGAGAAATGAACAGATATAAGATATTAACACAAATAATAACAATGAACAGCATTTAAAGTGAATGTAAAGTATGAGAAAGTGCCTAGTTTTTTTTAAAATACTCTTAAAAACAGGGGTACTTTCATTCATTCATTCATTAAAGGGACAGTCAAGTCCAAAATAAACTTTCATGATTCAAATAGGGCATGTCATTTTAAACAACTTACCAATTTACTTTTATCACCAATTTTGCTTTGCTAAACTTAGGTAGTCTCATATGCTAATTTCTTAGACCTTGAAGGCTGCCTCTTATGTAAATGCATTTTGACATTTTTTCACCACTAGAGGGTGTTAGTTCATGTGTGTCATATAGTTAACATTGAGCTTACACATGTGAAGTTACCTAGGGGTAAGCACTGATTGGCTAAAAGGCAAGTCTGTCAAAAAAGATCTGAAATAAGGGGGCAGTTTGCAGAGGCTTTAGGTATAAGGTAATCACAGAGGTAAAAAGTGTATTATTATAACTGTGTTGGTTATACAAAATTGGGGAATGGGTAATAAAGGGATCATCTATCTTTTTAAACAACCAAAAAGCTGGTGTTGACTGTCCCTTTAAACTTTACATTTAAGTGTTTTTTTTTTTGTTTTTTTTTTAATACTTTCCATATTTTAGGAAAGAAAAGGTGAGTCCACAACGTCATTCAATTACTAGTGGGAATATCACTTCTGGCAAGCAGGAGGAGGCAAAAAGTATCACTCCCCTACCCATAATCCCCAGTCATTCTCTTTGCCTCTGTCAATGGAGGAGGTGAAGTTTGGTGTCTGAAGTAATTAATTTCCTTTTTTTGGATACTTTTTCCCTGCAAGCAAGGATTTGGGGTTCAGCTGTGTCAACGTCAATCTCTGCAACAGAGTAGTGGTGGCTTTTAAGCATTTAGGAAACAAAGCAGGGATAGGCAAGGTGTCCTTACACGGACACTTGTGTCCGTGACTGGCCCTTGCAGTGTCCGCCGCCCGTTCTGCGGTGGGGAGGGACTCGGGATAAGTAGAATCCTCCTTGAAAACTTGTGGCGCCATGTTTTGTAGGGTTGGGGCAGTGCCGCTTGAGGACGCCACTCAATAGAAGGAAAGTGACTCCGAGTGAGATGAGAGAGGGAGGATTCAAGAAGCAAGCTGCCATTGCACTGTTTCTTTATATGCAAAGGTAAAGTATAAAAAAAGCAGTGCACTGAACTGAGATCTAGTGCTGATTAAAAGGAAGCCATATTGGTAATTTTAGCTTGTGTCCTGCTTTTGCACATCTCTAGTTTACCTCTGTTGTTATAAATGTATTACAATTTTAATTTCTTCAGTTGAAGACAATAGCTATTCTGATATCCAAGACTGTCATGATATATAAATACTCAATACTATTTTGTAATTTTGGCTACGTACATTTTAATTTAAAATGCATAATATTTATAAATTCAGAATAGCTAAGAAAATCAGTCTGATTTGAATAAAAATAAAAATAATGGAAAACGAATACACTTTTTTTTTCAAATGTTGTTTCATGTTTTTATCACATACAAGTTAGTTCTGTCAGTTTTTTATGTATTTATTTATTTCTCTCTGAAAGATTAGATTTTTTTAACTATTAATAATAATGAAATTTAAGAAACGTGTGGGGTTTCACAAACTAACAGGTCACAAAGTGGCCAGCATTCTATGACACTTTTTAATTTTTGTTACTGTATTCTTTATGCCCTAAAGCCAACAAAATGGTGATATTTCCTTTTAAGACCTTTCGTGCACCACACACAATATAATGCATGATCCATTTAGATTGATGGAAATTCTGTTTCCATTAAAGGGACACTAAACTCAATTTTTTTTTCTTTCATGATTCAGATAGAGCATGCAATTTTAAGTAACTTTCTCATTTATTCTTATTATCAATTTCCCTTTTTTCTCTTGGTATCTTTATTTGAATAAGCAGGAATGTAAGCTTAGTAGCCGCCCCATTTTTGATTAAGCACTTGGGTAGAGCTAGCTGATTGGTAGCTAAATGTAGACCTTGGTGCCCTTCACTAAGGTCTGCACTTTGGAAAATGTCCGCCACAGCTTTGGTCTATGCCTATCCCTGAAACAAAGTAAGCACAACCTTACAACTTCCTAACATATTGCTGCCCTAGGTATAGAAAGCCAGAGTTGGTTACTCTGTTCTTTCTTTTTTCTACAGGTCTCTGTAAGGAGTATGTTTCCTTTCACGCCTTGTGAGTTGTCTTTCTGCGGGACAGCTAGACTGCAGGTACGTGCTTTTTGTCTTCTAGGTATTGGAGACTTTGCACTTTAAAGGATTCCTTTATTTAGATTCTGCAGTTTAAATAATGGGATATAGTAATCCTTTAAATTGAATATATTAGGCAGTGTGCAGGCACTATGTGGGGACCAGGGGTTCATTTTCCCTTATTTCGGGAATATTCCTCTGTGGCTCTTTATTTTCACTTTGTTGCTCTAATTGTTTTATTAGGGGCAGTCCTGTTTAGGGCGGCAATGGTTTGCACTGTTTGTGTATAGTAACGGCTGTTGCTATGTAATTTTTCGGATTGCACACTTTTTAAATTTCTGCGTATTTCCGGATAGGTTGATCATGTGACCCCTGTGTTTCCAATATACGGAGTGGATCGGCGTTACTGTGCTTATCAGCGGTCTGTTTTCGGCTTGTATGCAGTCGTGTGTTGTTGGTCTCTTAAAGTCTTCTAGAATTGCGGTAGGCTCTGCTGAGGTGTAGAGGTCCCAAGTTTTAGTTTACTTTTTTATTTGGGCTGTTTTTCATTATAATGCTTTTGTTTTAGGACTCTCTTAAAGTGACAGTAGTCCTTTCTTCAATTTTTTTTTATCTTTTATTTTAGGGGTCTAATTTTTCTATATATGGGTAATGATAATATTGCTTTTAATAAATGCTTATGTCTAGAGGCACAAATTGTTTCTCCTTTGCAATTTTGTACTACTTGTTTATCTAGAACGCGTCAATGTAAAGAAAAGTTATTGCACTATGAGCCCAATGTCTCACAGGATGATACTGTTCAGGCAATGCCGCACCTTTCTCCTAAAATGTCCCACCCTCTATGGCGTCACATGCAGTGCCCTGCGGTTCCTCTCAACCTCTTGGTGGAGTATATTTGCCTGCAGATTTTGCCGCACAGATATCTTCTGCGGTATCTGCAGCATTATCTGCTTTTCCTGTATTGGGAAAACGCAAGTGGAAAACTAAACATTTAATAGATAGTAATGTGCCTGTTTCAGCTGCTGCTATGCAGGTTGATCTTCCTCATAACATTGAGGAGGACGTTACCTCGGTAGCTTTTGAGGTGAAATCTCAGATTCTGACTGTGTAAATACTTTGTCTGAGTTTGAAGAAGTAAACTTCAGGTTTAAGCATGAACACCTTTGTGTATTGTTAAAGGGGGCATTGGCTACTTTAGATGACTCCGAATCTCCAGTCGTGGTTAACCCTAAGAAATCTAGTAAGCTTAATAGATTCTATGATGTTCCTTCCTCAGCAGAAGTGTTTCCTGTTCCAGATCGTGTGATGGAGATTATTGCACAATAATGCGAGAAGCCAGGGATTCATTTCTCCTTGTCTTCAGTTTTTAAAAGGATGTTTCCTGTTGCTGACTCAATTAAAGATTCATGGCGCACGGTGCCTAAAGTAGAAGGGGCTATTTCTTCTCTGGCCAAGAGAACTACAATCCCTATAGAAGTTAGTTGCTCTTTTAAGGATCCAATGGACAAGAAGCTGGAGGCTTATTTGAAGAAGATGTATGTTCATCAGGGTTTACAATGGCAACCTGCTGTTTGTATTGTCACAGTAACAAGTGCAGCATCTTATTGGTGTGATGCCTTGTCTGAATCTATTTTAGAGGAGACTCCGTTGGAGGATATTCAGGATAGGATTAAGGCTCTTAAGCTAGCCAACTCCTTTATTTCTGATGCTAACATGCAAGTTATTAGATTTGGGGCCAATATGTCTGGCCTATCTGTCTTGGCCCGCAGGGCTTTGTGTGGTCAGCTGATGTTTCCTCCTAGTCTAAGCTTCTGGCGCAAGGGTAAGACCTTGTTTAGACCTGGACTGGCAGAAATAATATCTGATATTACGGGTTGAAAAGGATATTTTCTACCACAAGACAAGAAGAATAGACTTAAAGGACGTCAAAGTAATTTTTGTTCCTTTTGTAATTTCAAAGGTCAGAAGTCTTCCTCTTCCACTTCCAAACAGAAGCAATCCAGGTCTTATTGAAGACCCTGTCAGTCTTAGAACAAGGGTAAACAATCTAAGAAACCCACAGCTGACTCTAAGTCAGCATGAAGGGTCCCAGATCTTTGGGCTGTGGGCATAGTTTCTTAGTGTTACAAGATAGAGTTAAGATCTCTCCCTCCCAGGGGCAGATTTCACCTCTCAAGATTATCTGCAGATTAGGTATAAAGAGAGGCATTCTTGAACTGCGTTCAGGATCTTTCCTCTCTGGGAGTGATTGTTCCAGGTCCTGTAAAAGACAGGATCTAGGATTTTATTCAAATCTGTTTAGGTCTAAAATGGGATGAAAAGTTCCCTCTTTTTTTGGGAACCACAAAGTGTCTCAACAAGTTTCTCTTCCTTTGGTCCAAGAGGGTCAGGTCATGACGACCATAGACCTGAAGGACACATATCTTCATGTTCCTATTCACAGGGATCATTGCAATTTCCTGTGATTCACTTTTCTAGACAAACATTTTCAGTTTGTGGCCTTGCCACAGCTCCCATAATTTTTTCAAAGGTTCTGGGAGCTCTCTTGGCAGTAATCAGGTCTCAGGGAATTGCAGTAGTGCCATACTTACACAACATATTGGTTCAGGCGCCATCTTTTTAACAAGAAAACTCTCATACAGAAATCTTGTTGTCTTCTCTACATTCCCATGGATGGAAAGTGAATCTGGGAAAGAGTTCCCTTGTTCCAGCTACAAGGATGATGTTCTTAGGGACTATAATAGATTCCCTATCTTTGAAATATTTTCTGATGGCGGTCAGGAAATCCAAAATTCTCTCTGCTTGCCTCTCTATTCAGTTCAGCCATCAGTAGCTCAATGTATGGAGGTAATTGGTTTGATGGCCGCTTCCATGGACATAATTCCCTTTGCTCGATTCCATTTGAGAGCTCTGCTGTTATGCATGCTCAGGCAATGGAACGGAAACCATTCAGATCTGTCTGAGGATAGATCTAGACCTGTCAACAAGAGACTCTTCCGTGGTGGTTTTCTCAGGAACATCTGTCTCAGGGCACATGCTTCCGGAGACCTTCTTGGGTGATCTTGACCACAGATGCCAGCCTGCTAGGCTAGGGAGCAGTCTGGGACTTGTTAAGGGCGCAGGGATTATGGACTCGGGTGGAGTCTGCTTTCCCCATAAACATCTTGGAGTTGAGAGCGATTTACAATTCTCTAATAACTTGGCCTCAGTTGTCCTTAGCCTGGTTTATCAGATTTCAGTCGATCAATATCATATTACATCAACCAGCAGAGAGAAACTCGGAGTTCCTTAGCCATGAGGGAGGTAGCTTGGATTATACAGTAGGCGGAAGCTCACGATCGTTGTCTGCCATCCACATTTCAGGAGTGGACAACTGGGAAGTGGATTTCCTGAGCAGACAGACATTTCATCCCGGAGAGTGGGCTCTTCACCTAGAGGTTTTCTCCAGGTTAACCCTCAAATGGGGGGTACCGGAGTTGGATCTGATGGCGTCTCGGCAGAATGCAAAGATACAGTTCATGGTCAAGAGAACCACGGGCAACTCTAATAGATGCTCTGGCGGTTCCTTGAGTGTTCGGTCTAGCTTATCTGTTTCCTCCATTTGCAATCCTTCCACGAGTTATTGCTCTTATCAAACAGGAGAGAGCATCAGTAATTGCACCATATTTACCATAAGGTATGGTGTAAATACCTTTATTGGTGTGAATCTAAGGGCTACTCTTGGAGTAGGGTTAGGATTCCTAGAATTTTGTCTTTTCTACAGGAAGGTCTGGATAAGGGGTTGTCAGTCAATACTCTGAAAGGTCAGATTTCTGCTTTATCTATTCTGTTACATAACCTTTTGGCGGTTATGCCAGATGTTCAATACTTTTGTCAGGCCTTGGTCAGAATCAGGCCTGTGTTTAAATCTGTTACTCCTCCTTGGAGTCTTAACCTTGCTCTTAAAGTTTTGCAGCAGGCTCCGTTTGAGCCAATGCATTCCATAGATATTAAGTTATCTTGGAAGGTTTTGTTTCTTGTTGCTATTTCTTCTACGAGGAGAGTTTTGGAAATCTCGGCTTTGCAGTATGATTCACCTTACCTTATCTTTCATGCGGATAAGGTGGTCCTGCGTACACGGTTGGGTTTTCTTCCTAAAGTGGATTCGGTTAGAAATATTATATCAGGAAATTGTTGTTCCTTCGCTCTGTCCCAATCCTTCTCATAAGGAGCGTCTATTGCACATCTTGGATGTTGTGCGTGCTTTAAAATTCTATATACAGGCGACTAAGGATGTTCGCCGGTCTTCTGCCCTTTTTGTTTGTTTCTCGGGAAAGCGTAAGGGTCAGAAGGCTACTGCTACTTCTCTTTCTTTTTGGTTGAGAAGTATGATTCGTTTTGCTTATGAGACTGCTGGACAGCAGCCTCCTGAGAGAGTTACGGCTCATTCCACGAGGGCTGTCTCATCTTCTTGGGCTTTCAAAAATGAAGCTTCTGTGGAACAGATTTGCAAGGCTGCAACTTGGTCCTCTGTGCACATTTTTTCCCAAATTTTATAAATTTCATACTTTTACCTCGACTAAGGCTTCTTTTGGGATAAAGGTTCTTCAAGCGGTGGTGCCTTCTGTTTAGGTCTGCCTGTCTTGCTCTCCCTCCCTGTTCATTCTGTGTCCTCTAGCTTGGGTATTGGTTCCCACTAGTAATTGAATGACTTTGTGGACTATCCATATTTTAGGAAAGAAAACAGAATTTATGCTTACCTGATAAATTTCTTTCTTTCCGGATATGGAGAGTCCACGACCCCACCCTTAATTAAGACAGTTATTTTTTTTACTTATCCTCAGGCACCTCTACACCTTTGTGTTATTCCTTTTTCTATTTCCCTTCTGTCGAATGAATGGGGATTATGGGTAGGGGAGTGATACTTAACAGCTTTCCTGTGGTGCTCATTGCCGCCTCCTGCTGGCCAGGAGTGATTTTCCCACTAGTAATTGAATGACGTTGTGGACTCTCCATATCCGGAAAGAAAGTAATTTATCAGGTAAGCATAAATTCTGTTATCCCACAGCTCCTGCTATGCTTAGCACAGCAATGACAAATCTGGCTTTCTCCAGTCCAGCATGTGAGGCCACGCAATGATTGGAGGAAGCCAGATTCATCCTTGATATGCTAAGTACAGCATGAGAAGTGGGCTAGGTAAGTATTTAAAAAACAAAAAAACCCTGCTTAAATGTAAAGTTTAATGAATTAAAGTGCCCCTGTTTTTATGAGTATTTTTAAAAGCCGGGCACTTTCTTATTGAATTTTACATTCACTTTAACAGTAATTATGTTTGATTGACACACCATAATTTCAAGCTACATGTTTGATTAGAAGCTATGAGTTTTCTTCATTCAGTATCTTTGAACTGTTTGAGAGCATCTGGTGGGAAGAGTCAACTCAGCAGGTGTCCGTTTTCTTAAAACATTGTTCATAGGAACTTCTTGAATTATGTTCTTGGTCCAGGTGGGTGGATTTTACAAAAACATCAGTTTTCCTTGCTAATGTCCTCAATCAAGCCTAATTACCACTGGTCATCATAAACACATGCAACAGTCATTATTCCATTATTTCATCATTGCATGTACTTTAACCTCTTGTGATGCCGATGTAGTAGAAGCACCGGATAGAACTCTCTACCACCTCAAACAAGAACAACCGTGATGATATCTTCTATGTCAGTCAGTAAGCTATTGTATGTCAACCATGAACATAATTACTGTAAGATAGTGTTCATTTTTTTTAAATTATTTTTATTAAATAATTTTTATTATTTTCCAAACAGGTATACAGAAGATGCAGTTGTATGAATACAAACAACAATTATGAATAATACAGGAAAGATAACAAAAGACCATCTAATTACATCTTAATATCCACTATACCTTTGAATTGCTACTAAAAGCTGGAATTTCTAGTTCTGTGCAATTAGTGTTTTTGTGGAGTCCTTGGAGGGTAGTGGCTAAATATCCATATTTAAATTCGATCATTTAAACAGAGAAACATTAAAGCAAGAAAAACCTCATACTCCAACTTGTAACTGACTAACAGATTAGTACTGACTGAAAACATCTTAGCGGTTTTGTAGTGTCAACACATTTTCATCTGTCACATTGAATGTCAAAGTTTGCCTTGTTCCCAGATAAATATGTCGGCAATAAATTCTTGTTTACCTATGAATGTGTAGTGTATTCTTTCCAAGTCTAGAACATGACCTACTTCGTTGATCCACATTGTATAAGTGGTGGTTTGAGTTTTCTTCCAGAACCTTGGTATCAAACTTCTGGCACAATTAAGCATACAATGAAGTAGCTTTTTCCGATAAATACAAGTGATTGGTGGGATATCATTTAATAATGCTATAGTTGGTGTGAGTGTAATTGGTATCCCCAAAATAATTTCAACACATTTATTTATATTGTCCCAGTAGGTTTGGAGAAGAGGGCAGAACCACCAGATGTGAGAAAGGGTACCTGTTTCTCCACAGTGCCTCCAACATAAAGAGGAGGAACTGGGGAAAATACTATGTAAGCGGTGAGGGGTTAAATACCATCTAGAAAGCAACTTGTAATTCATTTCTGCTAGTGTTAACGATAAAGATGATTTTTTTGGTTTCTATGAAAATATGATTCCATTGAGTATCAGTCAGGACACACCCAACTCCTTTTCCCATTTTTCAGTAGGAAAGGATCCTCTTAGTATTTTATATATTTTAGAGATGTGGGATTTAGTTATTGAGGGAGTTGTGCATAAAGTTTCAAGGGAGGTGAGGGGTCTTGTGAGGTAATTTTTATAATGGTTTGTGATTATGGCATGTCTGATTTGTAAATAAGGGAACCAGAGGTGAAAAGGGGGACCCAAGAATTGGCATATATCCATTTGGGAGCGTACTGACCCTTTATTTAGTATTGTGTGTATCGGGATATTAGTGGGCACACTTGCAATCACCAGTGGTTGAATGATTTTAGGTTGCAACAAGAGAGGATTGTTTAGTAACGGGGAGAGAGGGGATGGTTGACTCAATATCAATTTGTCAGCAGCTAAGATTTTATCCCATGTTCGTAGTATAGCAGCAACATAGTAATTTATATTAACTTCAAGGGGTCTCAACTTGTGTGGGGTCCAACATTGGTCTCCTAAATTAAACCATCCGGCCAAAAAGGTTTCCAACTGTACCCAGGGCTTCCCAAGCGAAGAGTGTTTCCAAACAAGAATTTGCGCTATATGGGTCGATTTATTATAATCAACCCTGTCGAAGGCCTTTTCGGTGTCTGTAGAGAGTAGACTTAGGGGTGTTTTGGAGGTAGAGGCAGAAAGCAAAGTGTGTAGTACTCTGATAGTATTATCTTTGGCTAATCTACCTGGGATGAAGCCATCTTGATTAGTGTGTATGAGGGAAGGGAGGTATTTGTTTATTCTTGTTGCCAATATTTTAGCATATAGCTTAATGTCAATATTAAAGATATAGGGTGGTAATTAGAAACCAGTTCAGTGGATTTACCTGGTTTAGGAATCACAGATATTGTGGCTTCCAAAAGAGTTGATAATAGTTGGCAATCCTGATCAAGAGAGTTATGCATATTTAGAAGGTGAGGACTGAGAAGGGATTTGAACATATGATAAAATTTATGGGTAAATCTATCTGGGCCGGGGGCTTTACCCTGAGGGAGGTTTTTAATGGCTATTAGAATTTCTTGAAGGGTCCAAAGCCTCGCATTCTACTTTGTATGGAGTAGGGAGCTGGACTCGAGCAAGATAATCGTTTATTTGCTTGAGTTTGGTTTCTGAATTCAGAGTCGGGAGATAATATAAAGAGGAGTAATATTGTGCAAATTGGTTAACAATATCTGCATTAGTAGTATACGAAGACCCGCGAGAGTCTGTAATATTAGTTATAAAAGTTTTGTACCGTTTCTTTTTCAGAGATCTGGTCTTTAGGCGCCCTGCTTTGTTACTCTCAATAAAGAATTTTGACTTAGATGTGAGTGAGCGCATATGAGCATTTTTAACTAGGTATTGATTTAGTGCTTCTCTAGCTTGCTGGGATTTCTGCAGAAGTAGTTGGGACTGGGGGTTACGTTTTAATTCTTTTTCACTATTATTAAAGTCAGTGAGGTAAACTGTGCTGCTCTTTGCTTACGTTGTTTGTGTGTTTGACTCAGATGTTTTTTCAGCTAAGTCAGTGGTTATTAAGGGATCCAAAAAAAATTTTATGATTTAGTTTCCAATGTTGTTAGTGTTGTGGTATAGTAGACCACGAGAAAGTGGTACATACCATACTATGGTCTGACCAAGTAGTGTAGTTGAGTCTGGAATCTATAAGGGAGGTTAGCGTGTGCTGTTCACAGAAAATCTAATCGGGTATAAGAGCATTGAGGGTTGGAGAAAAATGTGAAGTATTTTGTAGTAGGGTGGGTGGTTCTCCAGGTGTCAAAGAAAGGTATTGTACATAATGCCTTCCAGTTGACCTTTATCTGGGTATTTCGAATGTAAGACTTGCTAGTAGATGTGTCAAGTGCAGGGCAGATTGGGAAATTGAGATCACAGCCTAAAAATTTTGGGCCTTTTGAAATGTCTGCTGGTTAATAACTTTTCGAAAGAAAGAGGTCGGGGGGAAAATAGGTGCATAAATATTGGCTAAGGTTATAGGTCTACCATAATATAGTCCCGTTAAAATCAGAATACGACCTTCTTGGTCAGAATATTTATGTAGTAGTACAAATGAAGTGCCTTTTCTAAAGGAGATACATACCCCATTGTGTTTAGTCGGGCCTGGGTTTAAAAAGTGCTGATCATAGTGGAGATGTGTTAGTGGAGGTTCATTAGTTTTTTTTGAAGTGGGTTTCTTGGATCATAATATCAATTTTCTTTTTACAAAAGTCATGTCCAGTTGTGTGTACCTGTAACCTCATACTCACTAACTCCGAGGATACAGACTAAGGCAGTCAAGTTTCAAGTGGAGTCCACAGGGGTGGTGGGTTCAATGCATTGTTTCTTCTTGGTCTGTTTACTGATAACTTCAGACCACATTCTTCTCTGTGGTAGTGTTCATTTTTATTATTTGTTATGCTTATGTTACAGTTATTCATTTCTCAAAATGCATGAATAAAGCAGAATTTTCCCCAGATTTCTACTAGCCCTGTCTCTGTAACCAGTGGAATCTCAAATTCAGAATGCTACCATAGATGACTTTATATCTACAAAAATTTCAGGTTCCTATCTGGTCCCTCACCAGAGATAATCTTCCCGAAAGTGAGACGAAATGTTAAAAAAAGCACTTTCCCACCTCCTTAAAAAAATAAATAGTCTCAAATGTTAAATATTGTCCATACACACTATAATTAGCTAGATACCCCTACAATTTTAGGACTGGGTCTCGAATCCCTCCTATTATAAACTGTGGAACTTTCAGCTATCTTTATCATTACATTAGGACTTAAGTTGTAAGTAACAAGAATGTGCAAAATGTTTATATATGTACTGTACATTTTGCTCTTGAGATCAGTTTTTGTTCCAAGGAGCTAGGACCATCCTGAACTTAGATATTGAAGTTTACTTAAACACCTGTACAACCAAAATTTCTTGTGCGCAATGACATAAAGATGGCCGCTGTGGTTAAACCAAGTAAAGTAAAAATAAAAAACTGGTGGTTTTGCAATACCAAAACGCACTTGAAAAATATTAGGAACATTTAAATAGCCTAAGAACTTTATGTTGGACCACTTGAGGTAGATTAACCCTTAAATTACAGAATGCGTTCCATTCTTCAGTAGCACTTGAATTTTAACATTTGGTGACTATAACCTTTAGAAGAACCATGTGCATCCATTTATTTTTATACAACTGTAATTGCTGCTTTTTTCACAACAGGAAAAGTTTCAGCACTTGAGTCTGTATTTGATTTTCAGATGTTTGTTATACCATTCTGTTCTAGTTATAAGAAAGTTGAGGAAGCTCCAACACAAATGTAATGTAGTCATCAATCCATTTAACTATTAATGACATAATATTAAGCTAATTATCTTTTTTTTAATTTTTATTTAGAAGAAGTGAATGCAATTTGTATTTGTCCATATTTCTTTTACAAGATATGACGAGTCCACGAATTTCATCCTTATGGGATATCGCCTCCTGTTCAGCAGGAGGAGGCAAAGAGCTCCACAGCACAGCTGCATAAATAGCTCCTCCCTCCCCCCTCCAACCCAGTCATTCTCTTTGCCCGTGTTAGTGATAGGAAGAGGTAAAGTGAGGTGTTAGTTTAGATTCTTCAATCAAGAGTTTTTTTTATTTTTAAACAGTACTGATGTGTGTTTTTTTTTATTACAGAGCAGCTTCTGAATAGTCTTCTAGGCTATGGGAACTGGGGGATAGGGGTACGCGCTATTACCAGACACTCTAGCGCGTATGTGGGACCTAGAAGCTCTGGGAAATGTTTGTGTGTACAACGGGCTGGCTGACGCTGGGGATGTATTATTTATTTACAAGGCTCCGGTTCTTGGCGGTATTTTGAGGTGTTTTGTGATTACGCCCACGAATGGCGGGGCTTACTTTTGCGCGCTCTGACAGTGCAACTCTCCCTATTCCGGTGGCAGCATCGTATTGGTTCCTAAGTACGCTTGTGAGAATTACAAGTGGCTTAGGTGCACAGTGTGGTGGTGTTTGAACTTGGTCAGGAGGCAGGTAGGAGCTGCGGCAGGGTGACTGTGTATTGCAAAAGTAAAACCGTACTATACTTCTATAAACATCATACACATATGTAATTGACCCTCTGCCTTAGTGCTTAAACTTTATTTCAGATGGAAAATAAGGATACAATACAACAATAAATCTATTATAAGCTTCAGATTGGTTTTCTTAAAGATACAGTACAACAGATGTTTACAGGGATTTGACCAAGATTGGTTTTTGTTTGTTATCATGGATGACCTTGAACAAAATACATGTCCTTTGTGTTTGGATGCCATTGTGGAACCCCCTGTTACACTATGTGACAATTGTGTTGAGAGAGCCTTACAATGTAAAGAGAAAATATTTTTTAATAAAGATGTGTCTAAAGAATGTTCTCAAACCAATAAGATTCAGGATATGCCGCAATCCTCTCCCCAAGCGTCACAGCCTTTAACGCCACGCGACGCCATGTTCTTAAACGGCCTTTGCTTCTTTCACTTTGCAGGATATGGCTGTAGTTATGTCATCTACCCTCACAGAGGTTTTGTCTAAGTTGCCAGTGTTGCAAGGCAAACGTAGCAGGGCAGAAACACATGGGGCCCCACTTCTGATGCTTTGATGGCTATCTCTGATGTACCCTCCCAGACCTCTGAATTGGGGGAAAGGGAGACACTGTCTGAGGGGGAACTGTCTGACTCAGGTAGTGCGTTGCCCCAGACAGATTCGGACGTCATGTTCTTTAGATTTAAGCTTGAACACCTCTGCCTGTTACTTTGTGAGGTTTTAGTGACTCTGGACGACTGTGACTCTATTGTGATACCTCCAGAGAAATTGTGTAAGATGGACAGATATCTGGAAGTCCCTTCTTATTCCGATGCCTTTCCGGTTCCTAAGAGAATTTCGGAAATTGTTACTCGGGAATGGGAAAGACCGGGTATCCCGTTCTCCCCTTCCCCTATGTTCAAGAAAATGTACTCTATAACTGACACCGTGCAGGATTCTTGGCAAACGGTCCCTAAGGTGGAGGGAGCTATATCTACCCTAGCTAAGCATACGACTATCCCTATTGAGGATAGTTGTGCTTTCAAAGACCCTATGGATAAAAAGTTGGAGGGTTTTCTAAAAAAGCTATTTGTTCATCAAGGGTTTCTCTTACAACCGATGGCCTGCAATGTACCAGTCACAACTGCGGCTGCCTTTTGGTTTGATGCCTTAGAAGAGTCTCTGAAGACTGAGACTTCTTTAGAGGAGATAATGGATGGAATTAAGGCCCTTAAGTTGGCTAATTCTTTTGTTACAAATGCCGCCTACGAATGCAGGTTTTGCCATTTTAGCGCGCAGAGCCTTATGGTTAAAATCTTGGTCTGCGGATGTGTCTTCTAAGTCCAAGCTTTTGGCTATTCCTTTCAAGGGAAAGACCCTTTTCGGGCCTGAATTAAAAGAAATCATTTCTGACATTACTTGGAGGTAAGGGCCATCTCCTCCCTCAGGATAAGTCAGCCAAACAAAGAAGACAGAGTCATTTTTGTTCCTTTCGAAATTTCAAGTGAGTCCCTTCTTCCTCTTCTGCTAAGCAGGAAGGGAACTTTGCACAAGCCAAGCCCATCTGGAGACCCAACCAGTCTTGGAACAAGGGTAAACAGCCCAAGAAGCCTGCTGCTGTCCCCATGACAGCATGAAGGGGCAGCCCTCGATCCGGGACCATATTTAGTAGGGGGCAGACTTTCTCTTTTTGTCCAGGCTTGGATAAGAGATGTTCAGGATCCCTCGACACTAGAAATCGTGTCTCAAGGGTATCATCTGGAGTTAAAAAATTCCCTCTCAAGGGGAAGGTTTCTTCTTTCACGATTGTCTGTAGACCAGATAAAAAGAGAGGCGTTCTTACGTTGTGTAAAAGACCTCTCCACTATGGGAGTAATTCGTCCCGTTCCAATACAGGAACAGGGGCAGGGGTTTTACTCAAATCTTTTCGTGGTTCCCAAAAAAAGAGAGAACGTTCAGACCTCAAGAGTCTAAACAAGTTTCTCAGAGTCCCATCCTTCAAGATGGAGACGATTCGGACAATTCTTCCATTGATCCAGGAGGGTCAATATATGACTACCGTGGACTTAAAGGATGCATATCTTCACATTCCTATCCACAGAGATCATCACCAGTTTCTAAGGTTTGCCTTCCTGGACATACATTTTCAGTTTGTGGCTCTTCCCTTCGGGTTGGCCACGGCACCCAGGATCTTCATGAAGGTTCTATGGTCTTTGCTAGCGGTTCTCAGACCGCGGGGCATTGCAGTGGCGCCTTATCTGGACAATATTCTAATCCAGGCGTCGTCTTACCAACTGACAAAGTCTCATACCAACATGGTTCTGCCCTTTCTAAGGACAGAACCTGGGTGGAAGGTGAATCTAGAAAAGAGTTCACTAAAGCCACAGACAAGGGTTACTTTCCTGGGAACTCTAATAGATTCTATATCCATGAAAGTCTTCTTGACGGAAGTCAGAAAATTAAAGATTCTGAATACATGCCGAACCCTTCAGTCCAATCCTCGGCCATCAGTGGCTCAGTGCATGGAGGTAATTGGATTGATGGTAGCGGCAATAAACATCATTCCGTTTGCTCGTTTTCATCTCAGACCTCTACAACTGAGCATGCTCAGATAGTGGAATGGAGATTATGCATTTTTGTCTCCTCAGATGGATCTGGATCAGGAGACAAGAGACTCTCTTCTTTGGTGGTTGTCGCTGGATCATCTGTCCCAAGGGACGTGCTTCCGCAGACCTTCATGGTTGATAGTGACAACGGACGCCAGTCTACTAGGATGGGGTGCAGTCTGGAATTCCCTGAAGGCTCAGGGTGTGTGGACTTGGTTGGAGTCTCTACTTCCCATCATTATTCTGGAGTTGAGAGCAATATTCAATGCACTTCAAGCTTGGCCTCAGTTAGCTTCGGCCAAATTCATCCGATTTCAGTCTGACAACATCACGACTGTAGCTTACATCAATCATCACGGAGGAACAAGGAGTTCCTTAGCGATGACAGAAGTAGCCAAGATAATTTGGTGGGCGGAGGCTCACTCTTATTATCTGTCAGCAATCTACATCCCAGGAGTGGACAACTGGGTGGCGGATTTTTTGAGCAGACAGACGTTTCATCCGGGGGGATTCTCAGGTGGGGAAGACCGGAATTGGATCTGATGCCGTCTAGTCAGAATGCCAAGCTCCCGAGATACGGATCCAGGTCCAGGGATCCTCAGGCTGAACTGATAGATGCCTTGGCAGTGCCTTGGTCGTTAACCTAGCTTATGTGTTTCCACCATTTGCTCTCCTTGCCCGGGTGATTGCACGGATCGAACAGGAGAGGGCTTCGGTGATTCTAATAACTCCTGCGTGGCCTCGCAGGACTTGGTATGCCGATCTGGTGGACATGTCGTGGAAGCTTCCATTGAGGCATTACCTTCTCATTCATGGACCCTTCCATCATCCGAATCTAATTTCTCTTCAGCTGACTGCTTGGAGATTGAACGCTTGATTTTATCTAAGCAGGGGTTCTCTGATGCGGTCATTGATACTTTAATTCAGGCACGCAAGCCTGTTACTAGAAAGATTTACTATAAGATATGGAGTAAATATCTTTATTGGTGCGACTCCAAGGACTACTCATGGAGTAGGGTTAGGATTCCCAGGATTTTATCTTTTCTCCAAGAAGGATTGGAGAAAGGGTTGTCAGCAAGTTCCTTAAAGGGACAGATTTTTGCTTGGTCTATTTTGTTACAGAAGCGTCTGGCAGATGTTCAATCTTTTTGTCAGGCCCTGACTAGAATCCGGCCTGTGTTTAGACCAGTTGCTCCTCCTTGGAGTTTGAATTTAGTTCTTAATGTTCTTCAAGGGGTTCCGTTTGAACCCATGCATTCCATAGATATTAAGTTATTATCTTGGAAAGTTTTATTTTTGGTTGCTATTTCTTCTGCTCGCAGAGTTTCTGAGCTTTCGGCTTTACAATGTGATTCTCCTTATCTTATTTTCCATGCTGATAAGGTGGTGTTACGTACCAAACCTGGTTTTCTTCCTAAGGTTGTTTCTAACAAAAAATATTAATCAGGAAATTGTTGTTCCTTCCTTGTGTCCTAACCCTTCTTCTAAGAAGGAGCGTCTTACATAATCTGGATGTAGTCCGTGCCTTAAAGTTCTACTTGCAGGCGACTAAGGATTTTCGTCAGACATCTTCATTATTTGTTGTTTTTGCTGGGAAAACGTAGGGGTCAGAAAGCTACGGCTAGCTCTTTCTTTTTGGCTGAAGAGTATCATCCGTGTTGCATATGAGACTACTGGACAGCAGCCTCCTGAAAGAATTACGGCTCATTCTACTAGGGCTGTGGCTTCCTCATGGGCATTCAAAAATGATGCTTCTGTTGAACAGATTTGCAAGGCTGCAACTTGGTCGTCTCTTCACACTTTTCCCAAATTTTACAAATTTGATACTTTTGCTTCTTCTGAGGCTGTTTTTGGGAGAAAGGTTCTTCAAGCAGTGGTGCCTTCTGTTTAGGTTCCTGTCTTGTCCCCCCCTTTCATCCGTGTCTTATAGCTTTGGTATTGTATCCCATTAGTAAGGATGAAATCCGTGGACTCGTCATATCTTGTAAAAGAAAAGGAAATTTATGTTTACCTGATAAATTTATTTATTTTTACGATATGATGAGTCCACGGCCCACCCTGTTATTTTTCGAAAGACAGGTTTTTATTTTTGTTAAACTTCAGTCACCTCTGCTCCTTGGCTTTTCCTTTCTCTTCCTAACTTCGGTTGAATGACTGGGTTGGGGGGGAAGGGAGGAGCTATTTATACAGCTCTGCTGTGGAGCTCTTTGCCTCCTCCTGCTGACCAGGAGGCAATATCCTATAAGTAAGGATGAAATCCGTGGACTCGTCATATCGTAAAAGAAATAAATTTATCAGGTAAGCATAAACTTCCTTTTTATTTTTATGACTTATAAATTAAAGAAAAAAAACTATTCTTTTTACAAAGAGTAATTGTTACAATAGATCTATTGCTTCATCATGATTCTGGTATAATTAAACATCATATTTGCAGGGCAATCATCTGGTCTTTCTTGGTCATGTGATAGTTCTGATGTCTTCTTGCCTGCCTTGGAGGCTTCTTCTAAGATGGGATCTTCTCTCTCAAGATCCTTTCTATTATGAAGATCTCAAAACTCTGAATTTTATGGCAAATCATTAGAACGCTTAATCCTGTTTTAGTGAGATTTTTCTGACAAGGTAATTGACATCTTAATTCAGGTTAGGAAACCTTTTACCAGACACATTTATCATAAGATATGGAAAACCTTTTTCACTTGCTGTTCTCATAAACGTTATCGCTGGAATTATTTTAGAATTTCTAGCGTTCTTGAGTTCATTCAGGAAGGTCTTCTAGATTATGGTTTGTTAGCTAGCTATTCATTAAAAGGGTAAAATTTCATTTTTTCTCTGTTTTGTTTAATAAGAAAATTGCTACGATTCCTAACTTTCAGGCCTTTATTCAGGCTCTGATTAAAATTAAACCAGTTATTCGATCAGTTTCTCTTTCTTGTAATTTTAAATCTGGTTTTGAAGGTTTTCAATCGAATAAGGTTGTTCTTCGTAAAAGCTGTTATTTTCTTCCTAAGGTAGTATTCACAGATACTAATATAAGAAACCATTAGACACCAAACTACTCAAAGTAAAGGTGTCTAAAAAGGAGATGCGCCAATTGGAAAGTGGTATATAACCAAACACTACCTTATTAATTTGATGTGTGTTGAATAAAATTGTGGTTGTTTCTTTTTGTCCAGCTGTTAAGAATTCTAAAGAGCATACAGTATTCTCTACAATTATGATGATGTAAGGAGCTCTCAAATATTTTGTGGAAGTCACAAATAATTTCAGACTTTCTTCTTCCTTTTCTGTTCATTTTTTGTTGGTTTCACAAATGTCAGAAAGCTGTGGTTGTTACTTTAGCTGCTTGGCTTAAAGCTTTAATTCAAAAGGCTTATTTGGTCATGGGAGAAGCTCCCCCTGAGCGCATTACTGCTCATTTCACTAGAGCATTTGCCGCTTCTTGGGTCTTTCATAATGAAAATTCTATTGATTAGATTTGCAAGGCAGCTACTGGGTCATCTTCACACACTTTTTGTGACATTTTTTTTATCAGTTTGATGTGTATGCTTCTTCTGAAGCTGCTTTTGGCAGGAACGTTCTGTGGGCCATAGTACCTGATTTTTGACATCCTGCTTTCACTGTTAGTCCCCCCCTAATTTCATGGAGTTCACTGCTTGAGTATTGATTCCCACTCATGATAACCCATGGACTCTCACCATCTGATGAAAGATAACAAAACTTATGCTTAAATTTCTTTTATGATGGTGAGAGTCCATGAGCCCCTCCCTTTCTTTTTGTTCAGGTGGTGGCAGTACTTTGTTTGGCACTTCTTTGCCCAGCTTTATCTTTCTTGTGTTTCTTTTTTGCCTCCTCTACTTGATTATATGTTTCTCCAACATAGGTGTGTCCGGTCCACGGCGTCATCCTTACTTGTGGGATATTCTCTTCCCCAACAGGAAATGGCAAAGAGCCCAGCAAAGCTGGTCACATGATCCCTCCTAGGCTCCGCCTTCCCCAGTCATTCTCTTTGCCGTTGTACAGGCAACATCTCCACGGAGATGGCTTAGAGTTTTTTGGTGTTTAACATCAACCATCAGGGGGGAACAAGGAGTTCCCTGGCGATGGAAGAAGTGACCAAAATCATTCAATGGGCGGAGGCTCACTCCTGCCACTTGTCTGCAATCCACATCCCAGGAGTGGAAAATTGGGAAGCAGATTTTCTGAGTCGTCAGACATTTCATCCGGGGGAGTGGGAACTCCATCCGGAAATCTTTGCCCAAATTACTCAATTGTGGGGCATTCCAGACATGGATCTGATGGCCTCTCGTCAGAACTTCAAGGTTCCTTGCTACGGGTCCAGATCCAGGGATCCCAAGGCGACTCTAGTAGATGCACTAGTAGCACCTTGGACCTTCAAACTAGCTTATGTATTCCCGCCGTTTCCTCTCATCCCCAGGCTGGTAGCCAGGATCAATCAGGAGAGGGCATCGGTGATCTTGATAGCTCCTGCGTGGCCACGCAGGACTTGGTATGCAGACCTGGTGAATATGTCATCAGCTCCACCATGGAAGCTACCTTTGAGACGAGACCTTCTTGTTCAAGGTCCGTTCGGACATCCGAATCTGGTCTCACTCCAACTGACTGCTTGGAGATTGAACGCTTGATCTTATCAAAGCGAGGGTTCTCAGATTCTGTCATTGATACTCTTGTTCAGGCCAGAAAGCCTGTAACTAGAAAAATCTACCACAAAATATGGAAAAAATATATCTGTTGGTGTGAATCTAAAGGATTCCCTTGGGACAAGATAAAAATTCCTAAGATTCTATCCTTTCTTCAAGAAGGTTTGGAGAAAGGATTATCTGCAAGTTCTCTGAAGGGACAGATTTCTGCCTTGTCTGTGTTACTTCACAAAAAGCTGGCAGCTGTGCCAGATGTTCAAGCCTTTGTTCAGGCTCTGGTTAGAATCAAGCCTGTTTACAAACCTTTGACTCCTCCTTGGAGTCTCAATTTAGTTCTTTCAGTTCTTCAGGGGGTTCCGTTTGAACCCTTACATTCCGTTGATATTAAGTTATTATCTTGGAAAGTTTTGTTTTTGGTTGCAATTTCTTCTGCTAGAAGAGTTTCAGAATTATCTGCTCTGCAGTGTTCTCCTCCTTATCTGGTGTTCCATGCAGATAAGGTGGTTTTGCGTACTAAACCTGGTTTTCTTCCGAAAGTTGTTTCTAACAAAAACATTAACCAGGAGATAGTCGTGCCTTCTTTGTGTCCGAATCCAGTTTCAAAGAAGGAACGTTTGTTGCACAATTTGGATGTAGTTCGTGCTCTAAAATTCTATTTAGATGCTACAAAGGATTTTAGACAAACATCTTCCTTGTTTGTTGTTTATTCTGGTAAAAGGAGAGGTCAAAAAGCAACTTCTACCTCTCTCTTTTTGGCTTAAAAGCATCATCAGATTGGCTTACGAGACTGCCGGACGGCAGCCTCCTGAAAGAATCACAGCTCATTCCACTAGGGCTGTGGCTTCCACATGGGCCTTCAAGAACGAGGCTTCTGTTGATCAGATATGTAAGGCAGCGACTTGGTCTTCACTGCACACTTTTACTAAATTTTACAAATTTGATACTTTTGCTTCTTCTGAGGCTATTTTTGGGAGAAAGGTTTTGCAAGCCGTGGTGCCTTCCATCTAGGTGACCTGATTTGCTCCCTCCCTTCATCCGTATCCTAAAGCTTTGGTATTGGTTCCCACAAGTAAGGATGATGCCGTGGACCGGACACACCTATGTTGGAGAAAACAGAATTTATGTTTACCTGATAAATTACTTTCTCCAACGGTATGTCCGGTCCACGGCCCGCCCTGGTTTTTTAATCAGGTCTGATAATTTATTTTCTTTAACTACAGTCACCACGGTATCATATGATTTCTCCTATGCAAATATTCCTCCTTTACGTCGGTCGAATGACTGGGGAAGGCGGAGCCTAGGAGGGATCATGTGACCAGCTTTGCTGGGCTCTTTGCCATTTCCTGTTGGGGAAGAGAATATCCCACAAGTAAGGATGACGCCGTGGACCGGACACACCGTTGGAGAAAGTAATTTATCAGGTAAACATAAATTCTGTTTTCATGGGAAGTGGGATTGATTTAAAGCTCTAGTGTGATGGGGTGTCCTTTTTGCCTCATCCTAGTGGTCAGGAGGGTAGTTTTCCATGCATGATGATTCATGGACTCTCACCATCGTGAACGAAATGCATTTATCAAGTAAGCATATATTTTATTTATTTTTTGTAGCTTTTATAACGGTGATCTAATGATTTCGTCGGTGTTATGTGGCTTAATTGTGAAATAGCATTGAGAATTCAGTCTTTTTATAATCTTTTATAGACCAAATGCTAAGATTTTGGAAATAACACAACGACCAAGATTTATAGACACTTGTGATATTTCTGAAGAACCTCATTGTAAAGGCAAGATCATGTCCAAAATGTATTGAGCATGACTTCATCTACTGTATTTTTCCAGTGTTTTGTTATTGGGTGTTCCTGCCATATATAGTTGTGTTAGGTGCCCAATACATTACATCATGCACATCAGATAAACCATGGAAAAATATAATTTAGAACCATAATGCTTAGGGAACAGGCTTCCAAAAAAGGTTTGCGTAAATCTAGGTAATTATCACTGGATAGAATGAAAGGTATATCGAAGGGCTGGTCATGGTGTTCTAGAGGCCTGGTTAGGATTTTTCACCTACACCTTTTTTTATTTATTTAATTTTAACAGTTTTCAAGTTTTATCTCGTTCACTTTTATGTTGAAATATAGCATCATATTAAATTTTGAGGATTATGTGCTGATGCTCAGTTGTGCAGGTAGAAGCTTGAGCATTTTGCAGTTTGCAAAGGATAATTGCTTAGCAACCCAGAGAAGTGAGCATTTAAATGAACAAAGCAAAATACCCAAATCACATAATTATTTATAATGTCTGATCTGTTGTATGCAGTAAATGTAAAGAAAAGAATAATAAGCAACACAAGGGAGAAAAGCAAAGAAACACTGCATCTATGACATTTCCTGTGTTCCATGAATGCAGAAACGGATGCGTGTATAATTGTTATTTAGATGCACTAAGGGCTTGTTTCCATTGAGCCGTAATTGGGTTTTCACAAGGTCGTAAAACAAAAATACCGCTGTCGGAAGCCATTACGCTTCTCAGCAGTTTCCAATGATCATTTTCCATCATTACCGGCAGCTGGAAAGCCAAAAAGCGCATTAAAAGCACAAACCGTTAAAACCGTGTCGGAAGCTGTTGATAAGGTGTCAAACATTACTGCATGCTCAACTAGGTGTAAAAGAAGAAAAATAAGCTTTTTGAGGCCTCTTTTCCATTGAGATATTACAGTTTTCAAACAATACAAATGTTTTACTTTATAAATTTATTGTTATTTGAAATATTTATTGCTGGTCTAGGTATAGGACTAGTTGGAGTTATGTTCCTATTTAAATATCAATATGTATTTACATATAGAAATATAACCATGCACATATCTCTATAATTCCAACTAGGCGTATGCCAGCACTAAATATTACATATATCAATACATTTAAAAATGCAATAAAACAACAAAAAAAAATATTTATTTTATTTTTTAATTGATTCAATGTTTGTTTCTCTCTAGAGGTTAGCACAGATAAGTAGCACAGATGTTAAACGTAAATTGTATAGTGTAAGGACAGCTTACCATGGCAACTAACTTATTATGGCGCAATTGACGAGAAATCCGACGTTGGATATGGAAGCATTGGTAGAACATTAACTTACACCTACATGAAAAGAGCGACTGCACGCTATGCACAATATTTTACAATGGAAACAAGCCCTAAGTTGTTAGATCTACTAAACAAGATAGTCTGACCACAATTGAAATAGCATCTCTTAATTGTGTAGTATATGTGATATAGTTTAACCCCTTAACAACCAAGGACGTGTCAGACATGTCCTACAAAAAAAATACAGTTAGTAATCAAGGATGTGCCTGACACATTTTCTGTGGTTTGAAGTGCTGGAAGCAATCATGATTGCTTCCAGGCGCTTTTAGGGTATTGCAGTGATGCCTCGATATTGAGGCATCCTGCAATACCCTTTTGTTAGCCACCGATGCAGAGAGTCACTCTGTGGCCCTCTCTGCATCGGCCAGCGATGGGAAAGGGATCTGGGAGGGGGTAGGGTATTGATGGGGGGGCTGCTACACTACAGAAAAATGCTTTTCTAAAAAAAAATTGCAATTTTTTTTAGCAAACTGGGTACAAGCCAACCGCTGCAAGTACCCAAGATGGCGGCAAATAGGTAGAGGGGGGAGGGTTAGAGAGCTTTTTAGGGGGGGGGGGTCAGAAGAATGGGGGCTTTATTTTAGTAGTGGCAGACTTTCTGCCAGTACTTAAGATGGCGGTGACAGTTGTGAGGTGGGGAGGGAAGAGAGCTGTTTGAGGGGGGTCAAGGAGGGATCAGGGAGTGGGATGTCAGGTGGAAGATTGATCTCTACACTAAAGCTAAAATTAACCCTACAAGCTACCTAATTCACCCCTTCACTGTTGGGCATAATACAAGTGTGATGCGCAACGGCATTTAGCAGCCTTCTAATTACCAAGAAGCAATGTCAAAGCCATAAATGTCTGCTATTTCTGAACAAAGGGGATCCTAAAGAACCATTTACAACCATTTGTGCCATAATTGCACAAGCTAAAGTTTGTGAAAAAATGAGCAATTTTTTTTTTATTTGATCTCATTTGGCATTGAAATATGCCAAATTGGGCCTAGATCAATACTTGTCTACTAAAAAAAATATATACATGTGAAGGGTTATTCAGGAATGTCTGACAGATATTAGTGTTACAATGTAACTACCACTAATTTCCAAACCATTTTTCTTTCAAAATTAGTGATAGTTACATTGTAACACTAATATCTAAGTGCTACTTGTACTTATTGCCCTATAACTTGCAGAAAAAAACATGTAAACATTGGGTATTTTTAAACTCAGGATAAAATGTAGAAACTATTTAGCATGGGTGTTTTTTGGTGGTTGTAGATGTGTAACAGATTTTGGGGATCAAAGTTAGAAAAAGTGTTTTTTTTTCTTTCTTTTTTTCATAATATTTTATAAAAAAAAATTATAGAAAATTATAAGATATGATGAAAATAATGGTATATTTAGAAATTCCATTTAATGGTGAGAAAAACGGTATATAATGTGTGGGTACAGTAATTGAGCAAGAGGAAAATTACAGCTAAACACAAACACTGCAGAAATTTAAAAATAGCCCTGGTCCTTAAGGGTAAGAAAATTGAAAAATGGTCTGGTCACTAAGGGGTTAATTACCAAAATAAAAGTAACTTGTAATATTATTAATTCTATATGTATATATTATTATATAATACTAGCTGTTGCCCGCGGCTTCACTCGTGTGGATTTTGTGATTTGTAAAACATAGCGAACAAACGCAACGTGTACCTGTTAGGGTTGCACACTCACTGACATGAACTTCTTGAGTTTTCGTTAATTCTCTATCACCTAGATCTTGAGTTTTGTGTTATGGTGCGGTACGGCTTTTAATGCTGAAAAATTGGCCATGGAATGGCCAGGAACGCATATTACGAGTCGTGTCGGTATAGCTATACTGCAAGCATTTTAGCCTGTAATGTCTATTCCGCACTCAAAAAATGTTTTTTTGTGTGGGATTTTCATTGCACCTGTATTACAGATTGTGCGGTCCGGCTAAAATGCTTAAGTTACAGCCTATACCGACATGATCCATGCCGCCATCTGAGAGCAGTAGTTATGGATTTTGTGTAACAAAAATGTTTCACAAAACTCATAACTAAAATGTTACAAAGTACACAAACACCCATAAAACTACCTATTAACCCTTAAACCGCCACCCTCCCGCATCACAAATACTATATTAAACCTATTAACCCCTAATCTGACGCCCACCCAACACTATTTAAATATATTAACCTCTAAACCGCCGCTCCTAGACATCGCCGACACTAATAAGTTATTAACCGCTAATCTGCCACTTCCTGACATCGCCAACACCTAAATAAACCTATTATCCTCTAAACTGCTGGCCCCTACATTGTCGACACTATAATAAAGTAATAACCCCTAAACCGCCAGCCCCCCACATCCTAACTACTAAACGAAACCTATTAAACCCTAGACTGCCGGGCCCCCCATTTTGCAAAACACTAAATTAAACTATTAACCCCTAAACCTAACACCCCCTTACTTTAAATTAAAATTATAATATAACTATCTTTAAATAAATAAAAACTTACCTGTGAAATAAAAATAAACCTAACATAACTATTGTAATAAAATAAAAAATACTATCAATTAAAAACCTAAATTACACATTTAAAAAACCTAACACTACGAAAAAAAATTAAAAATCTAAAATTACAAAAAATAATAAACACTAAATTATGAAAAATGAACACTAAGCTTACAAAAATAATAAAATGATCAAAAATAAAAACAATTACACCTAATCTAATAGCCCAATAAAAAAAAAAAGCCCCCCAAATAAAAACACCCCTAACCTACAATATACTACCAATAGCCCTTAAAGGGCCTTTTGTAGGGAATTACCCTAAGTTAAACAGCTCTTTTACCTGTAAAAAAAAAAATACAAAGTCCCCCCAACAGTAAAAACCCACCACCCAACCAACCCCCCAAAATAAAAAACCTAGTTCTAAAAAAAATCCCAAAATACCCATTGCCCCTAAAGGGTCATTGGTATGGGCATTGCCCTTAAAAGGGCTTTCAGCTCTTTTTCACTGCCCTTAAAAGGGTTTTCAGCTCTTTTACAAGTGCCCATCCCTAATCTAAAAAAACCCCAAAAAACTAACACTAACCCCATAAAATTTACTCACGGTTCCTGAAGTCCGGACATCCATCTTCATCCAGGCTGCGAGAAGTCTTCATCCAGGCGGCGATACCTTCATCCATTGCGGGGGGCGTCTTCTATCTTCATCCCGGCGGCGCGGAGCTATCCTGGAAGTGGATACCATCCTGCGTGGAGCGTCCTCTTCATTCAATCACTGAAGTTGAATGCAAGGTAGCTGTTTCAATATGGCGTACTTTGCATTCCTATTGGCTGATTTGATTCTTCAAATTCAAATCAGCTAATAGAATGAGAGCTACTGAAATCCTATTGGCTGTTTTCAACAGCCAATAGGATTTCAGTAGCTCTCATCCTATTGGCTGTTTTGAATAATAGGATTTCAGAAGCTCCCTTCCTATTGGCTGATTTGAATTTGAAGAATCAAATCAGCCAATAGGGAATGCAAGGTACACCATTTTGAAACGGCTATCTTACCTTCAACTTCAGTGTTCGGCGGTGACCATATGAAGAGGACGCTCCGCGCAGTATGGGATCCACTTCCAGGATAGCTCTGCTCTGCGCCGCCGGGATGAAGATAGAAGATGCCCCCGCGATGGATGAAGACTTCTCGCCGCCTGGATGGAGATGGATGTCCGGACTTCAGGAACCGTGAGTAGATATTCTGGGGTTAGTGTTAGTTTTCTTTTTTTAGATAAGGGATTTTATTGGGCGGTAAAAGAGCTGAATGCCCTTTGGTGCATCAAATAGGGGGGCTACAAGTATTGCTAGCTCAAAAATAGACAGTGTAATAATAAGTGGAATATGTCTTTGCTAAAAATAAAATATTTTTCTTTGCAAAGCACAATATTCCATTAATTATTGTGCACCCCATTTATGTGCTAGAGATACATGTAGCCCCTCATTTGATGCGCCAAAGGGTGTACTTTCTACAAATGTGGGCTTTCTGTATCATTTTTTAATTTTCCAAGTAGCTAGAACTGTTTAATTGCTGACATGGCAATCTTGAAATCTTCAAAAAAAAAAAAAATAGCATTTCAACTTTTTTTTTAAAGCAATGCAACTTATTCCATTAATTGCGGCGCACCCCAAATTCATGCTAGGAATACTTGTAGCCCCTCATTTGATGCACCATACATAAATTTACATACTATTATTTATTGAGTCAGGAGTATAGTTTATTCACACAAACATTACTTCTAAAAGTGTTTAAATGTGGGAAATGTTTAAAGGTGGGAAATGGCTTAGGGGCCAAAGGGTTAATTGAAAGTAACACACTAAAATTGGATAAAAAAATATCTTAAAACAATAATATGCTGCACAATTATTTTACCAAGAAAAAAAAATAACAGGCAACAAAAAAGAAACCAACCCCCCCCAAACCCCCCCCCCCAAAACCAAACAATAATGCCATTTTCGGACAAAATGTTTCTGCATCTCTACTTAAAACAATATACTGTATTATTCTGTATTTAGTTCTGTTTAACAGAATCGGATTTAACAGTTTGTTTGCTTTTTACCAATTATCCAAATAAAGTTTAGTCCTAGAAAACTAATTCAAACTAAGTCAAGTAATGAACTCAAACTGCAGCTCTAGGCTAGCATCAAATCTGAAATATGCTACACAATAATTTTACCAAAAATGACAGGCAAAAAAAATGAAAACCGAAAATGCCATTTTTGGCCTTAACGTTTCTGTGGACAAAATTTCGGTGCATCCCTAGTTTTTATTTATTTTAATATAGTTATATTGCAATTTTAATTAAAAGTTAGGGGGTTGTTAGGTTTAGGGGTTACTAGTTTAATTTAGTGTTTTGCGATGTGGGGGGCTGGCAGTTTAGGGATTAATAGATTTATTTAGTGGCGGCGATGTGGGGGACCGGAGGTTTAGGGGTTAATAGGTTTATTTAGTAGCGGAGATGTGGGGGGCCGGAGGTTTATTGGTTCATAGGTTTATTTAGTAGAAGCTATATGGGAGGCTGGAGGTTTAGGGGTTAATCATTTTATTTAGTGGCGATGATGTTGGGGAGCAGCAGATTAGGGGTTAATAGCTTTTATTATTGGCAGCGATGTCAGGAGCAGTGGGTTAGGGGTTAATAACTTTATTTAGGTGTCGGCGATGTCGGGTGGGGGGCGGCGGATTAGGGGTCTTTAGACTTGGAGTTTATGTCAGGTTTAAATGTAAATTTTTTCCCCATAGACATCAATGGGGTTGCGTTAAGGAAATTTTTCATTCCGCACTTCAGGTGTTGAGTATGGGCGCTGCTTCTGATTGTGCAAATTCATAGGTACTCAGCGGTGTGCATATTTGTTCTAACAGTTATCTCCCAGACTTGTGATTTATGCTGATTTTTTTTTTTTTTTTTAATGTATAATATTTTGACGGGTGCTCTGTGTGAGGGGCATGGTTACACCCATTAACCAATCCGGGTGGTGGGCGTAGTATTGGGAACCTATCAGGGATATTGTTTTGATGGCCATGTGCTCATTGTGGTTTATGTTAAAATAGGAAGTAGATATGGACACGCAGATTCGGATCATTGTAACGGAGGGGATATATACCAGTTTATTTTCACATTCAGCACATCTTATTACATACATTACGATTTATCTACTATTGTATTTCAAAACTTTGATATAACACATAGACTTATTATTGAACTGATTTTGCACACGGTTGCTATATTTTTGCACACGACTTGTTAGCCCACAGGGGGAGGGTTATACAGGCCTTTAAATGTTTGCACTTTTTCACTTGTTGTTTGTCAGAAGAAGGGACGTTTGTGGTCCCTAAACGTCACAATAAAGAGGCTTATCACTGACGTCTGAAGTCCAGCGAGTGCTTCTTTACAGATTTTCTATATACATTGATACAGCACCCTGGCAGTTGAAGTTTGGTGGTAAGAGTGCATATAGCATTTCACTACATATCTATATATATATATATATATATATATATATATATATATATATATATATATATATATATATATATATATATATACCAGTGTGTGTGTGTGTGTGTATATATATATATATATATATAATTTTATTTTTTTTACTTTATCCAGCATTTGCCCTGCCAGTGCCTTTTTATTTTATTTTTTACATTCTATATCACTAGACTGGTCTTCCGCTATCTACGACACCCTGCTTCTTCTTTCCCTGATCCCATATTATACCACCTCCTGTTTCCTGTGACTGTTCATTTACTTACTTACTACATTGGTAGACTGAGCTGGGCTTTACTTACAACTTCTGAATTAAGTTCACCATCATAAAGGATCTCTTAGTCGCTACTAGCGACCACAAATTCTTCAACAAAGGACTCTCAAGTCGCAGCAAGCGACCGCAAAGGTTTCTCAGCATAAAGGATCCTCTAGTCATTATAAACGACCGCCAAGTTTACCTATTTAAAGGATCCCTCAGTCGCTACTAGTGACCACAAGAAGCTTACCAACATATAGAACTCATAGTCGCTATAAGCGACCGCAAAATTTCTAAGCACAGCTTGACAAGTTTTGATGGTCTTTACCATTTATCACTCATAATAAGTGTGAAAAAAAGAATATTAGTCACATATTGTGACCGCAAAGATTTCTTATATCTCCCCTAGGACCTCCTTTTCTACTAAGGAATAGGGGCTGCCACGACAAGGTAACACTGCATTGGCTTATAACAAGATATCCTATAAAGGAATCCCCTTGAATTTTACTTCTACGTTGCCACATCGAACGTCTAAAACACACACGTGACGTCAAAGGGGTCACGCAAGAGCCGCATAAAAAGCCGCCCACACCATCAGTCGGTAACGCCGAGCTGCAAATGGTGAGCATTACCTTCTACTAGCACACTCATTTGCCTTTCTTCACTAAATACGGATAATACCCTCTATCGTCACTGGCAACTAAGGAAATTCCTTGCAAATCTTGGGTTGAGACATTTTCTAAAGCGCAAGTACTGACTGCTTTATTTTTAACAGGTTTTTTGAAGCTGCTATCCGTTTGAGGGAGACGTCCCTCATTTTTAGTGTAACTATATTTTAGATACTTTGTTTTATCCGCATATTACTTCTATTTAAACTATGATGTTTAAAATAAATTGACATATTAATATATATCCATTCGACATTGGATACATTATTTGATACTTGAGTTTACCTCTTTGATATACCTCTTCAGTGATATTCTTCTGATTGATACATTCATAATATATTATATACTCACATTATAACTCACATCTTTTCTTATGGACTAGTCATATACACCTCTTTCACATTATCACCCTCTATATAATTTGGGTTTTATATAATTTGGAACTATATTGGATGTGATTACACATTTGGCTATAACATATCAACACCCTTGCTTTTAGCGCTTAACTTTCTTTATATATAGCTTGCTGACTCCTATTTAACATGATTTTGAATGTGATTGCTTAATTCTGAACACAGCTACATCCCCAGTTATAAGAGGGTGTGCACACTTATGCAACCACATTATTTATTTATTTTTTTTGTTTTCTTCCCTCCACCTAAAAGCTTTCAGTTTGTTTTTCAATTGAGTTGTACAGTTTATAGGTCACATTAAAGGTGGAAAAAGTTCTGAAATGATTTAATGATTTATCTTTGTCTTTGTGTAGACTTTTTATATCCACTGTGTGTGTGTGTGTATATATATATATATATATATATATATATATATATATATATATATATATATATATATATGTGTGTGTGTGTGTGTGTAATATATAAAAATATATATATATATATATATATATCACTACACAAATTAGAAACCACATGGTGTAAGATGTATAAATGTTATTCATAGTAAGGGATCACCTTGCTAACAGACTTCAAGTTACCAAGACATAATTGTGATAAAAGCCTATGGTAATAAACTGCAGTAATCTAAACCTTATACATGCAATTATATAAGGAGTAGTCCCTCCAACATGCATGAAAAAAGAAAACACGTTCAAGGGCTCAGACTAAATGCAATCCTCATAAATACCTTAAGTAGTGTATCCTAATAGTTACTATTAGATAAAGAATATTTCAAACATATATAGTGTTAAAACTAGTAACAATAAACTGTGTGGCATATGAATAATATCATTTAAAACATGGCACACTCATTGATTTTCAAGATGCAATTATATAAGGAGTAGTCCCTCCAACTAGTATGAAACAAAAACAAAAAACATGCATAGGGACTAAATGCAGTCCTCATAAATGCTTTAATTAGTGCATATCCTAATAGTTAAAACTAGATTAAAACTATTCCAAACATACAGTATATAATATTAAATCTAGTAGCCATAAACTGGGTGGGATTCAAGTATTATGTCCATTAAAACATGGCACACTCATTGATCCTCAAGATGTTATGTTATAAGTGAATTAATGCTATTAACCAACTTAGCAAGCCATTAAATATCTTCACAATAAAATAAACATTTAACATATTAAAATTTGACTATAAAGCTTCAACGCAATCTTCACGTATAAGGTTACTATAAGGACTATTTATAAATATATAAACAGCGGCTTAAGAAAGTAGTGGTGACAAAGCCGCAATTTCAAGTAATAAATGTGCTCAATGATGACCAAAGAGTTATATAAACGTAGCTTAAAGGGACATGAAACCCAAAAGTATATGATTTTAAAAAACTTTCCAATTTACTTCTATTTTCTAATTTGCTTTGCCTTTCTATTTAATTTGTTGAATAGGATAACTAGGTAGACTTAGAAACTGCTGATTGGTGGCTGCTCATATATGCCTCATCTTATTGGCTCACCCAATGTGTTAAGTAGCTCCCAGTAATGCATTGCTGCTTCTTCAACCACGGATAACAAGAGAATGAAGAAAATTAGATATTATAAGTAAACTGGAAAGTTGTTTTAAAAAGTATTCGGTATCTGAATCATGAAAGAAAAAATGGAGGTTTCATGTCCCTTTAACTGAGTCCAAGATATCTCTAATTCTTCCAACCTTAGTTTATCATAAAGAGATTATGGTAATTTACAACTTCCTCCTAGAGTCCTAAAAGTGCTATAGATTCACATAAAATGAACAAACGTTGAATTCATAAAGGCAAAAAACAAAGGTAAAATAATGTAGCCATATAATAAAATATATGCAAGTATATATTTTTCTATGTCATACTCTAAAGAAGAGCTGGTGCAGTAAAACTATAAGCATTAATACATGTACAATAAAACTGGTTTCCATAAAAAGGCTAAAGCTGTTATATCAATATGAAAAAGGAGAATATTTTAGTTGTTTAACCCACTCCAATGCGATCATACAGGACAGATCTCCTGTACAAAACATTGTTCAGACATCACAGTCCCTGGTCAAAGGACTGTTTAAAATAAATATGACTAAGGGCCTATTGCAGGCCTGAAACGTTGTTCGGTTGTACCTATGGACCCAGTTGGAAAATAAAGGTATTTTATAAAACTTGGAGGCTGGAAGCTGTGGCAAGTCTATTTCCGTGCCCCACATATAAAGGGTGCTTTCTTCCCATCTGGAGTATTAAATACAAAGGACTGTTCAAATAGAAGCAGAGTATCCTCAGAAACCGGTTAAGTAGCTTTTAGTTTGAAGCAGGGCAGTTGAGCGAATGGAGGGGCATCACATAGGGGTCTCAGCCCTTCAGAGGTCGCCACCAGATAGAACAAACCTACAAAATCCCAACACATGTTCGCCACCTCTGTGTATATGGGGGTGATGAATAGATGTGAAGAATATAAGAAGTCAGTAAACAAGATGTGCCTAGCTAGTGTGGCTTCAGAGCCAAGCGAGGTAAGTGCTTGCAGTCGTTTATCCCCCACTATTCTAGGAGGGACACTTACTGCAATATCAAAAGTTGCAGGTATTATAGCCTCCTTACTCGATGTTGGAGCTGAACGGCCCATGGTAGTAAAAAGGGTCTCTGGCAATACTTGAAGTTTTTTACATGGTGCTGTTGTTACTTCCAAGCTCTGCTTTTTCATCTATTACTTAACAATCTGTTTTAATGGGCTTTAGATCTATCTGGGAATGACCAGTAGTGAGCAGTGCACACCAGGGTTTAGAAGCTTCAACATGTTCTCCCTTCAGATGAATAGGCTCCTGCTGGGCACACTACTCAGAAGTATATTTACCGGTATGGCTAAATGCCATTTGTAGAGTCTCCTCAAAAACAACTTGATAGTTTTCTTCCTAAGAGAGAGTGCACGGCTTCATTCCTTACTGTTGGAAAATACAACACCTGGCCATCAGGAGGAGGCATAGACACCCCAGCCAAAGACTTAAATATTCCTCCCACTTCCTCATTACCCAAGTCATACTTTGCTTTTTGCCAGGAGGTGGCAGAGAAGTGTCAGAAGATTCGGAGAGTCCTGAAAAAGGGTATCTGCCCTTTGAGATAGGACTGGAGTTTTAAGCAGTCATGTCAACCTCTCAGTGAGAGTATTGATGAAAGTTAGAGCAATCATTGTTGACGAGTTTCACTGCCTGCTTTCTCTCACTCAAGTCCATGTCAGGAGCACTGCTATAAGACTGTCACACTTGAGAGGCTGTGTTCTGTTCCACAGCATGGATCCTGGAGGTAAGATTGTTTCAATTTTTACGCTTAAAACACTATAACAGGGTGTCAGGGATTCTAGGAATCAGACTGAGACAAGAAGTGCAAAAATAATCACACCTTTATTAATAGCAAAAAATAATAAAAAGTCTACAAGTCAAATAACAAGCCAGGAATAAAAAAACAGAGCTGGTAGTCAGACGGGCCGAGTCAGGAGCCAAAGTGAATAGACAGACGAGCCGGAATCAGGAACAAGGAAAACAGCAGAGTCAGGAACAAGCCAGGGATCAGGAACCAGGACGGACGTCAGGCAGCCAGGTAATACACAGGAACTCTCACAAAAAGGTCTGAGACAACGCAAAGGCAAAGCATACTGAACAGAGGCCCTTTAAATAATAAGTGATGACATCACAATTCTGAGACTGCATCCTGTCTCACATGGATGATGCACACCAGTCTGGCCATAAAAGGAAGTGCAGGAAATGATCAGCATCCCCCACAATGCACCATAGTGAGGAAGAGAGGTGAGTAAAATGGCTGCCAGCAGCACATGGCAAACACAACAGGGAAAAAACCCTGACACAGGGTCACAGTGTGGCTCCTTTATACCTTGATAGGATCCACGGTTAATATCCTCTGGAGGGGGTTTATTGAACAGTTGGAGTTAATCAGATGTATTAACAATTATTTACATGCTGCTTTGTGTGATTTTTTTCCTGGACTGATAGACTGTGTTTTTGGCTGGAAGAAACAGGTTTCACTTTTGTTTTTGAAAGTGTTGCACAGCTCTTATTACTTGCTGTACTTGTAACTCAGGGAAGTACTTTCTTGCACTTAATGTGACCGGGTGTGGTCTATGTTCATTTCCTGCATTCCGGCTGAGACTTGAATCTGAGGAGAACGTTTCCTCTGTTTACTGTCTGGGTCTAGGAGGTGGTGAGTGCCCCAGCCATTGGGAGTATAAAAGCGCAGTTTTCTATAATAAAAAAAAAACGTTTTTGTGTCCTTCTATGGGTATAACCTATGGAGGACTCTGACATGTTAGAAGGTACTTGTTATGTACTAAATCATACCTGTTTATATTGTGAGGAGGCCGTGGTTTTCCTGCACACTCAATTATGTTAACACCATTATAAAGTCTAAGAAGGGAGACAAACCTGCTAAGGCTCTTAGTCCCTCTGAGCCGTCTACCTCTCAGGACTCGGCGTCCCGTGAGATTACTACCCTTGCTACATTATCCACTCCACATGCAGTTCCCCGTAGCACATCTAATCCTCCATCCGGAGGGGGCCTTCTTCCTGCAGACTTACAGCGCAGTTACAAATGGCTGTGTCTGCAGCCCTCAGTACATTACCTCGTTCTAACAAATGCAAGAGAAAGGTTAAACATAGCTCTCCTGACCCGGAGTCATCTAAATATGTATCGGATTTAGCTATTATGTCCAAGTTATCCGATGATGAGTTAACCTCTGTAGCTTCAGAGGGTGAACTTTCTGGGTCGGAGCTCCTAGCGTCTAAGCCTCCTGCTGCGGAGGAACTGTTGTTTAGATTTAAAATTGAGCACTTGCATTTTTTATTAAAGGAGGTTCTGTCTACGTTAGAGGTTCCAGAGGCCGCGCTACCTGAAGAACCTATGATACCTAAATTTGGCAGAGTTTACAAAGACAGGAAAGTTCCTTTGACTTTTCCTGTGCCGGTTAAGATGGCGAACATTATTAAGAACGAATGGAAAAGAATTGATTCTTCCTTTTCCCTCCCGTTTACTTTTAAAAAGTTGTTCCTGGTCCTGGACTCTCAAATGAATTTGTGGGGCTCCATTCCTATGGTGGATTGTGCTATCTCTACGCTTGCTAAACGTACTACTATACCTCTTGGGCATAGTTCTTCATTCAGAGAGCCGATGGATAAGAAAATGGAAACCTTTCTGAGCAAGATGTTTCAACATACAGGATTTTTTTTGCTGCGGTTGCCGGAGCGGCTGCCTACTGGTGCGACTCTTTGTTGGAACTCATTGAGGTGGAGTCTCCCCTCAGAGAATTAAAATAATTGCTAATTATTTTATCTGTGATGCGAACATGCAAATTATTCGCCTAAATGCAAAGGCCTCTGGCTGAAGTCTTGATCTGCAGATATGACTTCCAGACTCGGATGAAGGAAAAGAACAAATATGAGCGCCAAAGGCTAAAGTATGCTGTCAGGGATGGGATATAAAGGGGAAAAAAAACTATAACAAGTGGCCACTTGTGGCTAAATACAGACCATACTAAAATAGGTATTATACAGTCTAAAAATAAATTAAATTGAACACAGCTTTAAAACAAATATAAAAAAGGTTATTTAATAGAGAAAAATAATGTGCAAAAATAAAGCTTAGACATTTTATAAACATAAGCAGATATGATAAATCGTAAACATAAACTTAAACACATATGTAAGTGTACTAGATGATCACCTCCTAGAAGTACAATATAACAAAATAGCTCGTGGGAAAACGGATTGTCCTATTAATCCTAATAAGTGTTCTACCCCTCCTGAGGCAAAATAGCAAAAAACAGATAGCGGAGAAGATGAAAAAAAAAAAAGTGTACAAAAATTATGCTACGTGTCTCCAGAGTTTTAATGGACAATGTGGCCCTGAAGAAAAATCCTGGTGATGGGATCCTGAAAGTCAAGTCCTTAAAGGTGCCGCAACAACCTGGGTGATGTGAAATAGCGGGATGGTGTAAAAAAGGGATTGAGCCTGGGGTCACGTGAATTAACCTGGAATCGCTCTGCCTATAAAAATAACACAAAGCCACAAATGCAAAAAAAACATATAAAAAGTGAGTAATATAAGAAATCAACTCACCAGGGAAGAATACAAGCCTCCTTATGTGGTCAACTCGTTTCACCCCGTAAATGGCCTTTCTCAAGACATAAGGAGGAGTATAAAACGATGACAATATAAATATACTCCAACCAATCAAATTACGAAACAGTGGGAGGATTACCGCCAAATCCTTAGCCGTTGATTCACATACCGCATGTGTGACGCTGCGGTCATTTCCGGTTCCGGACTTCCGGTCTTGTGTGCTTATGCTGCTTCCGGTTTCGGATATGTGGAGGTATCCATCTTTGAGAAGGGCAAAAATGCCCTTTAGGTAACAGTAAACTATCCATTAAGGTAACAGGGTGGGATATAATGTGATGGTGGATGTATATATTTAAAACTTAATTGTAAAAACAAAAAAAAAATGTGTTATAGTCTCCATCTGTACTGCAATTTAAGGTATCAGATAGATATTGCAGGATAACTGAAGCAGCCCACTATCTTGCGTTGTCATCACCGCCGCAACAGAAGTCTTCCTAAAGCCTTTTTTTAATTAATATTAAAATATTTTTTGTTAAAAAGTGTAAATATGAGTGTAATTCTTTATTTAAACATGTTTTTCTTTTTTTTGTGCAACTTTTATTCTAGAGCAGTTTCTGCTTTCTTTCAAGCCCAAACTTTAACTACTGTAATATGAGCGTAAGTTAGCATGTTCACTATATCCATTGAAACTATATGTTGTGCTACAGTGATGACGGCCACGCTAACACTTCTAGCAAATTTGATTTACCATAGACTTGTAATGTCAAGTCGCTCTAATGTTAGCATGGTCCAGCGATATTGCGCATCACAACCTGCTGCGCTATCATTAGTGCACCACCTAGAAACTCTAAGGGACAGTATTGCTTGGTACAATTTTTTCAAATGAAGTACTTGGGTACCTTTTAAAAGATCAGATCTAATGGACTTCCTTAATTGAGAAGTCAGTCAAAGTGACTGAGCTGTTAATCTAATCTAGTTTGTTTGGAGTACTTGAGGACTTCAAAACACTCTCTTGACAAAATATGCAGCAATAAATACTTAGGGCTATATGTATGTCTTTCAAAAACCTGTATCTTTTTAATACGTCTTGGTCTTCATCCATTCTTCATTCTTAAAGATTCCTATTGTGATATCCCTGTGCTTTGTGTATGTAGTGGATCAGTGTTCCCCTATGTATACCTTTGGTCTATATATACTTTGAAGGTAATACCAAACCTGTGTGTTAATTCCTTAAACTGGGATTTTAATACTCCCTTAGGTCTTAGGCATACTAAGCCACTTCAAGCAGTATATAGTCACAAGTAGCCTCCTCCTGGATGGCTCCTTCAAGATAGTAGTCTCCTTTTCTCAGCTTCTCACGGTTCTAGACTTGTTAGCAGTTTGGCTCCTCATAAACACACTATGGTACTGTGCAGTTCTTACTCTAGTATCTAACCTACGTCCTAGAATGTTATGCTGTAGGAAGGGAGGAACCAAAGGACTACTCTCAGCTTGGGAAACCCCAACACAGCATGTAAGCCTGTCTGGACACCTCATCTCCTCCACAGCTGGAGGAGCCATGACTGTGCCGTCAGATTTTACCGCATTGAAGTCAACAATTTTTGATAATTAGTTTGCACACATTGCAGTGATAGGGTTGTTCCTACTTGCTATATTTTAACCATATGACAACAAAGTTTGACTATTGGAATCTAGCAGTTTGTATCCAGGAAATTATTACATCTTCAAACTAATGAGAGAATAAAATGATGTTATGTTCAACCTTATGTACAGTTCAATGAACGATAGGAACATTTTTCAGAAAGAAAAATAATTCACAATTCTAAATTGAATTTGGATGGTAGAGATCAGAAATAATTTCTAGAAATATATGCCAGTTTATTAGTTTGTATATTCCCTTACTGGATTATACTAGTGAACTAGTAATTTAAAAAAAAAAAATCAACTGTTTAAGCATTTTATGCCTAAAATTTACCAGTCCTTAATTTCTGCATTAATTTGCTCACAATTTTATAAATTTGATTAAAATAATTTTGTATATCTTATCTCACTCTTGCTGTGGCAGATTTCATACAGAGAACCGGTAGCAGATAAGATTCAATTATCATGAGGTGATTTAGTGTAAGTCACAGGAGATCCTTTCCCAGCAGTCTTTTGTTTTTTTGTGATTAGTTTAATTAGAATACATGGATACTTTCCAGAGGACATTTTCTAGTAGACTGTTACCTTGGTAACAGATTTAAGCTGTCCTATCACCAGATAGTGTAATGGTAAAGGTCAAACGAAATTATTCTCTATGCATAGTCTGCGAAGTGGGGAATAAGTAATTTTACTTTTATTATCAGTGTGTAGTCGGATAATTTGTTTTTCATAGTAGCCATGATTGTATTTGTTGTCTTTCTTAGGAATGGCTCCAGGGCAGCTTTATACGTATCCAGCTCGGTGTTGGAGGAAGAAGAGGCGTTTACATCCTCCTGAGGATCCCCGGTTGAGACTTCTAGAAATTAAATCAGGTGTGAGACATAACACAATATGGATTGAGCCACAGGTCATCTTATTTTTTTATGTAATTATTATAGCAGTTAAAAGGACATAAACAGCTTGTAATTACAATATGAGTGAGTGTGATTTTTGTAATGAATTAATACATTTTTGCTGCACTTTTAAAAGCCACACTTCCTCTATAGTCATTATTTGGAGGAGCCAATTCGGACTTGTTACTGGTGTATACACAGCTCACCAGTGTAATTTCTCTTGTAAGATGTATCAAGTCCACGGATTCATCCTTACTTGTGGGATATTCTCCTCCCCTACAGGAAGTGGCAAAGAGAGCACCCACAGCAGAGCTGCCTATATAGTTCCCCCCTTAGCTCCACCCCCCAGTCATTCTCTTTGCCTACTCTAAGTAACTAGGAAGTGCAGAACGAGTGTGGTGACAAAAATGCTAGTTTTTTATTTCTCAAGCAAAAGTTTGTTATTTTAAATGGTGCCGGTGTGTACTATTTACTCTTTGGCAGAAAAAGAGATGGAGGATTATGATCTTAGCACTTTGTACAGGAAAACTTCAATTGGGGGATCGGTTTGCATGCTAAGCTGCATATGAGGTATGTTCAGTCTGTTTTTCTAGACAGACTGTGTTTATTCTAGAAAAGGCTGGCAATATCCCCATGGGGAAAGGGTAAGCTGTATTCAGACACTTGGATAGGAATTTCAGCTTACTTGAAGGGCTCATTTGTTACTGGTGACACTGTTAGGAAAAAACGTTTTTTGTTTGTTCAGTAAATGATGCAATTATAACGTTTTTTGAAGGGACTGAAGGGGTCATTGTGGCTTGTGTTAGGGTTTTTTAACCCACATGGTTAATTAAGAGACACTCAGGTGTTTTTCTAATAGGCCTCAAAACATCGAGTGAGGTGGGAGGGGCCTATTTTCACGCCTCAGTTGCGCAGTTTCTTTTCCTTAAGAATCATCCAACTGCTTTTCTAGAGGTTCCAGTGTGTTTTAGGGCTGTAAAGGAAGTTTTTTCCCCCACAAATCGTTCTGAAGGGCAGGTAGGCGCCACAGCAGAGCTGTGGCAAGGTGCTTGAAAGTCTTTTTTACCGGTTTTGACGTTTTTTTCAATCCGGTTTTGCCATTAAGGGGTTAATTGTTTATTTGCATCGTTGTGCAAAGTTACGAAGGCTGTAAGATACTACTGTAAAAATTTTGTTAAGTTTACTGCTTTTTTACACTGTTTTGCAGAACTTGTGCAGCTTTTTTTCCTCTTAAAGGCACAGTATCGTTTTATTTCTAAGTGTTATTTACTTTGATTACAGTGTTTTCCAAGCTTGCTTGTTACATTACTAGCCTGTTTAACATGTCTGATACCAAGGAAAATCCTTGTTCAATATGTTTGGAAGCCATTGTGGAACCCCCTCTTAGAATGTGTCCCAAATGTACTGATATGTCTATAAATTATAAAGAACCTATATTAGCACTTTGTATAGATAGATAAATAGAGCAATAGATGATTCTCAGTCAGAAGTAAATGAAGGTTTGCCATCTAGCTCTCCCCAAGTGTCACAACCAGTAACACCTGCACAAGTGACGCCAAGTACCTCTAGTGCGTCACATTCATTTACTTTACAAGACATGGCCACAGTTATGAATACAACCCTCACTGAGGTTTTATCCAAACTGCCTGGTTTACAAGGAAAGCGGGACAGCTCTGGGTTAAGGAAAAATGCTGAGCCGTCTCACGCTTTAGTAGCCGTTTCTGATATGCCCTCACAATACTCTGAAGGGGCGAGGGATTTGTTATCTGAGGGAGAAATTTCTGAGTCAGGAAAGACGCTTCCACAGACAGATTCTGATATGACGGCCTTTAAATTTAAGCTTGAACACCTCGCTTATTGCTTAGGGAGGTATTAGTAACTCTAGATGATTGTGACCCTATAGTGGTCCCAGAGAAATTGTGTAAAATGGATAGATACTTAGAGGTTCATGTTTACACTGATGTTTTTTCAGTCCCTAAGAGGATTGTGAATATTATTGCTAAGGAGTGGGATAGACCATGTATTCTGTTCACTCCCCCTCCTGTTTTTAAGAAAATGTTTCCCATATCTGATACCATAAGGGACTCATGGCAGACAGTTCCTAAGGTGGAGGGAGCTATTTCTACTCTGTCTAAGCATACAACTATACCTATCGAGGACAGTTGTGCTTTCAAAGATCCTATGGATAAAAAATTAGAGGGTCTCCTGAAGAAAATTTTTGTTCATCAAGGTTTTTCTCTCCAACCTATTGCGTGCATTGTTCCTGTAACGACTGCAGCTGCTTTCTGGTTTGAGGCTCTAGAAGAGGCTCTTCAGATGGAGACTCCATTAGAGGAAATTATGGACAGAATTAAGGCACTTAAGTTGGCTAATTCTTTCATTACTGATGCAGTTTTTCAACTGGCTTAATTAGCGGCAAATAATTCAGGTTTTGCCATTTTAGCACGCATGGCGTTATGGCTTAAGTCCTGGTCTGCTGATGTGTCATCTAAATCTAAACTTTTGAACATTCCTTTCCTATTCCTTTCCTATTCGGGCCTGAACTGAAGGAGATTATTTCAGACATCACTGGAGGGAAAGGTCATGTCCTCCCTCAGGATAGATCAAATAAGATGAGGGCCAAACAAAATAATTTTCTTTCCTTTCGGAGCTTTTAAGAGTGGTCCCGCTTCAGCTTCCTCTGCTACAAAGCAAGAGGGGGATTTTGCCCAATCCAAGTCAGTCTGGAGACCTAACCAGGCTTGGAACAAGGATAAACAGGCCAAGGAGCCTGCAGCTGCCTCTAAGACAGCATGAAGGGGTAGCCCCCGATCCGGGACCAGATCTAGTAGGGGGCAGACTCTCTCTCTTCGCTCAGGCTTGGGCGAGAGATGTTCACGATCCCTGGGCTTTAGAAATTGTGTCCCAGGGATATCTTCTGGAATTCAAGGACTCCCTTCCATGGGGGAGATTTCACATTTCTCGATTGTCTGTAAACCAGACAAAGAGAGAGGCGTTCTTATGCTGTGTAGAAGACCTACATACCATGGGCGTGATTCACCCAGTCCCAAAGGACGAACAGGGGCTAGGGTTTTATTCAAACCTGTTTGTGGTTCCCAAGAAAGAGGGATCTTTCAGACCAATCTTGGATCTCAAAATTCTAAACAAGTTCCTCAAAGTTCCATCATTCAAGATGGAGACTATTCGGTCTATTCTACCTCTGATCCAGGAGGGTCAATATATGACTACCGTGGACTTAAAGGATGCGTATCTACACATCCCTATTCACAGAGATCATCATCAATTCCTCAGATTTGCCTTTCTAAACAGGCATTACCAGTTTGTGGCCCTTCCTTTCAGGTTGGCCACAGCTCCCAGAATTTTCACAAAAGTGCTAGGGTCCCTTCTGGCGGTTCTACGACCACGGGGCATAGCAGTGGCGCCTTATCTAGACGACATCTTAATTCAGGCATCGACTTTCCAGCTAGCCAAGTCTCACACGGACATCGTGTTGGCTTTTCTGACATCTCACGGGTGGAAGGTGAACATAAAAAAGAGTTCTCTCTTCCCTCTTACAAGAGTTTCCTTCCTAGGGACTCTGATAGACTCAATAGAAATGAAAATATTTCTGACGGAGGTCAGAAAGTTAAAACTCTTATCCACTTGCCGAGCTCTTCATTCCATTCCTCGGCCATCAGTGGCTCAGTGTATGAGGTAATCGGACTCATGGTAGCGGCAATGGACATAGTTCCTTTTGCCCGTCTACACCTCAGACCACTGCAACTATGCATGCTCAAACAGTGAAATGGGGATTATGCAGACTTATCTCCTCATCTGGACCAGGAGAACAGAGATTTTCTTCTCTGGTGGTTGTCTCAGGACCACCTGTCTCAGGGAATTTGCTTCCGCAGGCCAGAGTGGCTCATTGTAACGACAGATGCCAGCCTGCTAGGCTGGGGTACAGTCTGGAACTCCCTGAAAGCACAGGGCTTATGGTCTCGGGAGGAAGCTCTCCTCCTGATAAACATTTTAGAACTGAGAGCGATTTTCAATGCGCTTCAGACGTGGCCTCAGCTTGCTGCGGCCAAATTCATCAGGTTTCAGTCTGACAACATCATGACTGTAGCTTATATTAATCATCAGGGAGGAACAAGGAGTTCTGTAGCGATGATGGAGGTAACCAAAATAATCTGGTGGGCAGAGGATCACTCTTGCCATCTCTCAGCAATCCACATCCTAGGAGTAGAGAACTGGGAGGCGGATTTTCTAAGTCGTCAGATCCGGGGGAGTGGGAACTCCATCCGGAGGTATTCGCCCAGCTGATTCAGCTATGGGGCACACCAGAATTGGGTCTGATGGCTTCTCGTCAGAATACCAAACTTCCTCTTTACGGGTCCAGGTCCCGGGATCCCAAGGCAGTACTGATAGATGCTGTAGCAGTGCCTTGGTCCTTCAATCTGGCTTATGTATTTCCACCGTTTCCTCTCTTCCCACGTCTGGTTGCCAGAATCAAACAGGAGAGAGCTTCTGTAATTCTGATAGCTCCTGCGTGGCCACGCAGGACTTGGTATGCAGACCTAGTGGACATGTCCTCCGTTCCACCGTGGACTCTGCCAATGAGGCGGGACCTTCTAATTCAAGGCCCGTTCACACATCCAAATCTAATTTCTCTGCATCTGACTGCTTGGAGATTGAACGCATGATTTTATCAAAGCGTGGTTTCTCTGAATCGATCATTGATACCCTGATTCAGGCTAGAAAGCCTGTCACCAGGAAGATTTATCATAAGATTTGGCGCAAATATCTTTATTGGTGTGAATCCAAAGGTTACTCGTGGAGTAAGATTAGGATTCCTAGAATATTGTCTTTTCTCCAAGAAAGTTTGGAGAAGGGATTATCTGCTAGTTCTCTTAAAGTTCAAATATCTGCTTTGTCTATTCTACTTCACAAACGTCTGGCAGATGTCCCAGACGTTAAAGTATTTAGTCAGGCTTTGGTCAGAATCAAGCCTGTATTTAAACCTGTTGCTCCGCCATGGAGCCTAAACTTAGTTCTTAAAGTTCTTCAAGGGGTTCCGTTTGAACCTATGCATTCCATAGATATTAAGCTTCTATCTTGGAAAGTTTTGTTTTTAGTAGCTATCTCTTTGGCTCGAAGAGTTTCTGAGCTATCTGCTTTATAATGTGATTCCCCTTACCTTGTTTTCCATGCAGATAAGGTGGTTTTACGTACCAAACCTGGGTTTCTTCCTAAGGTTGCTTCTAATAAGAATATCAATCAAGAGATTGTGGTTCCTTCTTTGTGTCCTAATCCTTCATCTAAGAAGGAACGTCTGTTACACAATCTTGATGTGGTTCGTGCTTTAAAATTCTACTTACAAGCAACTAAAGATTTCCGTCAAACATCTTCTTTGTTTGTTGTTTATTCTGGTAAACGGAGAGGTCAAAGGGCTACGGCTACCTCTCTTTCCTTTTGGCTGAAAAGCATCATCCATTTGACCTATGAGACTGCTGGACGGCAGCCTCCTGAAAGGATTACTGCTCATTCTACTAGAGCTGTGGCTTCCACATGGGCTTTTAAAAATGAGGCTTCTGTTGAACAGATTTGTAAGGCGGCGACTTGGTCTTCGCTTCATACTTTTTCCAAATTTTACAAATTTGATACTTTTGCTTCTTCGGAGGCTATTTTTGGGAGAAAGGTTCTACAAGCAGTGATGCCTTCCGTTTAAGGTCCCTGTCTTGTCCCTCTCTTCATCTGTGTCCTAAAGCTTTGGTATTGGTATCCCACAAGTAAGGATGAATCCGTGGACTCGATACATCTTACAAGAAAAAACATAATTTATGCTTACCTGATAAATTTATTTCTCTTGTGATGTATCGAGTCCACGGCCCGCCCTGTTTTTTAAGACAGGCATATATATTTTTATTTTTAAACTTTCAGTCACCACTGCACCCTATGGTTTCTCCTTTTTCTTCCTAGCCTTCGGTCGAATGACTGGGGGGTGGAGCTAAGGGGGGAGCTATATAGGCAGCTCTGCTGTGGGTGCTCTCTTTGCCACTTCCTGTAGGGGAGGAGAATATCCCACAAGTAAGGATGAATCCGTGGCCTCGATACATCACAAGAGAAATAAATTTATCAGGTAAGCATAAATTATGTTTTTGCCAGCTATACATCCTCCATTATTTTGCAGTTCCTTATCTGATCACCTCTGCTGAGGCTATTTAGGGATAGGTATGTATGCCTTGTAAACTGTGCAGTGTTTACTCACAATTTCTGATCACAGGAAAAGGGGGCAGAATAATTCATAAATGTATAGTGCATATTTGTTACTACATATCTTTACACATTTATATCACACTCATAAAGGGACATTAAACTGTTGGACACAACTTTAACTTTTTCCTTCTGTACCTGCAGCTTTAGAGCCCTTTTTTATTTTAATCTTCTGTAGCTTCCGGGTTGGTGAAGCTCTGCATCTTCATACTGGGCAACATATTCTTGCACCCTGTGAGACAAGTGGTGAACAATCACAGATCAGTGATGTTCTAGGCTTTTTCACAGCTATAACATGAGCTTTTAGGTTAACCCACACAATACAAATTGTGATGCTTAGATGTTTGCTGTATTTATACACTTTTTAAAAGTTAGATAACATATATAAACAAATGCCATGTGAATAATATATTTTTAGTACTGGGAATTTTAGAGAAAAACTTGGTGAAAGTATTGGAGAATATTTAGCATTTTTGCATAACCCCATTTAAACGGAAATACATTTTTTTTTTTTACATTTTTTGGCTTAAAAAGAGCTTTTCAGAGAATTAAGAAATTATTGTAAATTTACCCAAGAAAAAGTAAAATATAGTATTCCACAAAAACCTGTAGCTTTCTAACTGTAGAAAAACAATCTCAAAATGTGTTCCTTGGTATCCTCGGATTCAGCTAAGACCACACATATACATTTTGCATTGTTTTTGACCATTTTAAAGCTTTTATTTTTTAGATTTTGCAAATTCTCAAAATTGATCCCCAAAACTATATTGTAAATTATTTTTTAAGTAGACAACCAAAAGTTTTGATCTAGGCTCATTTTGGTATATTTCATGACACCATCTGGCAGTTAGATGTATGCAAAATACGATCATATATTTAAAATTCACAAACTTTTGGTTTGTCACTGAAATTATTTACACTTAACATGTGCAGTTAAAGGGACAGTCTACACCAGAATTTTTATTGTTTTAAAAGATAGATAATCCCTTTATTACCCATTCCCCAGTTTTGCATAACCAACATAGTTATAATAATATACTTTTAACCTCTGTGATTATTTTGTATCTAAGCCTCTGCAAACTGCCCCTTTATTTCTTTTGACAGACTTGCAGTTTAGCCAATCACTGCCTGCTCCCAGATAACTTCACGTGCACGAGCACAGTGTTATCTATATTAAATACGTGAACTAACACCCTCTAGTGGTGAAAAACTGTTCAAATGCATTCTGAAAAGAGGTGGCCTTCAAGGTCTAAGAAATTAGCATATGAACCTCCTAGATTTAGCTTTCAATTAAGAATACCAAGAGAACAAAGCAAAATTGGTGATAAAAGTAAATTGGAAAATTGTTTAAAATTACATCCTCTATCTGAATCATGAAAGTTTATTTTGGCCTAGACTGTCCCTTTAAGACAAATGGTTGCAAAAGGTTCTTTGGATCCCGTGTGTTCAGGTTTAGACATTTATGGGTTTACCATTGCTATTAGTAGTCAGAAGGCCGGTAATTGCACCACACTTCTGAAAAAGGATTTTTAGACACGCTATGGCAAAGCGTGCAGTGGCCATTTGGAATGACATAACAGATGAAATTCGTAAAATTGATCTGCAAAAATATATATATATATGACATTTTTGTACACACAACTTGTGCAGTCATAAGACAAATGGTTGCAAAAGGATCGCCTGTGTTCAGAATTAGCAGACATTTATGGGTTTACCATTGCTTTTGGTGATCAGAAGGCCGCTAATTGCACCTGCGCACCATACTTCTGAAACAGGATTTTTAAGCACGTTATGGAAAAGGGTGCAGGACCCATTTGGTATGACATAACAGCTGCCATTATCAAAACTAAGCCCCCAAAACTATGTATATTTATAAAGTAGACAACACAAGGTATTGATCTAAGCCCATTTTATCATATTTCATGTGACCAGTTGGCAGTCAGATGTGTCAAATGCATAAAAAAAAAAAAATACTTTTTCACAAACTTTGGGTTTCTCACTGATATTTACACAATACTTGTGGAGCTATAAGGCAAATGGTTGTAAATTCTTCTCTGGTATCCCATTTGTTCAGAAACAGCCGACATTTATGGGTTTGTGATTGGTTTTGTTAATTAGAAGGCTGCTAACTGCAACTTTGAATATCAGTTTTGAAAGGGGATTTTTAGATAGTGTTAATGTTTTATTTGTTAGTATATTAAGTTTATTTGGGAAGTTATGCCATAAGAGTAAACAACCCATGGTATTTATCTAGGCCCATTTTGTTATATGCCATGCCAACAGCTGACAGTCGGATAAATGCTAAATGCAATAATTTAGGGAGAAAAAAAAATAACAAACTTTAGGTTTCTCACCTTGTGCAGCCATAAGACAAATGGTTATAAAAGCCTCCCTGGGATCCACTATGAATGGGCTTGTCATTGGTTTTGGTAATTAGAAGGCCACTAATTGTAGCTGTGAATCACAGTTCTGAAAGGAGATTTTAGACATGTCATGGCAATGGGTCCAGGGCCCATTTGGTATCACAGTTCTGAAATATGGGATATTTAGATATGTTTTGGCAAAGGTGCATAGAAGGTTGTGAATTGCAGCTGTGCATCATAAATCTGAAAGGCGATTTTTAGATATGTTTGGGAAAAGGTTAATAGCTTATTGCTGCTGTACACCACAGTATAATGTTTGGACAAAATGGTTAATGGCTTGTTTGCTATGTCATAACTGCCTGTATTAATTTATATGATTTTCATGCCACCAAGCGTCCGTATTTATGTCAAGCGTGGTAATTTAATAATTTTAAAAAATACACACATTTTTGGTTAGTCAAATTATTTATACACAACATTTTTACCAGTATTTTTCAACTGTATGATAAATTTCAAAGCTATTTTTTATGCATAAACCAGGTTTTGATGGTGTGTGGATTTGACCGAGTACTTTTATAGAGAATATATATTTACAAAAATTGAGATTGGTAGCTAAAATAGTATCACCCAGAAATACAGACTGATATCTAGATATAACTATATATTAGCAGTTAGTCAGGAAAAGGTTAATCAGTAAATATAAAGTCACACAAATACTGAATGTAACCTAAGAGTTAGTACATATAAATGCTGAATGATCAGGAAGTTCTTGTAACAAGTACACTAGGCTGAGATAACACAAGTATTTACAATGAGTCCGACTGAGAGTAATAAGAGACAGAGGCCCATATTTATCAAGCTCCGTACGGAGCTTGAAGGGCCGTGTTTCTGGCGAGTCTTCAGACTCGCCAGAAACATAAGTTATGAAGCAGCGGTCACAAAGACTGCTGCTCCATAACCTAACATAACAGACATCGCCAGAAATCAACCCGATCGAGTACTGTCGGTTGATTGACACCCCCCTTTTGGCGGTCCATTGGCCGCGAGTCTGCAGGGGGTGGCGTTGCACTAGCAGCTCTTGTGAGCTGCTGGTGCAATGCTGAATACGGTGGGCGTATTGCTCGCCGTATTCAGCGAGGTCTGGCGGACCTGATCCGCACTGTCGGATCAGGTCCGCCAGACCTTGATAAATAGAGGCCAGAGTATCCAGGAACAATAATAGCAGGCTGATATATTGAAAGCAGTGATAAAACAGGTATACAGTACTGCTGTAGATGTAAGATACTTGCGGTTATTGTAGTGCAGCTGAGAAGGGTAAATCTGTGAGACACAGCGTTGCTGAAGAGAAGCTCAGATAGCACTGGAGTGATCGTTAGAGTCAGTGAGACCGGGAAACCAAGTAGCGGTCTGTGGAGCTGAGAAGGCTGAGGAGACTGAGCTGAGTGGATCTGCCTGATGCTGCAGAGATAAGGGCTTGATCCGGAGCGGTTAACACAAACAGCGCGTTTTGAGGAAACGGAGTAGCAGAGAAAAGATCCTCTCTCTGAGACCGCACCGAGCGGTAGTGGATGGCAGTCGGATTCGGCTGGTTAGGTCTGCAGGCAGCGTTCTGGTCACAAGATGACCTCAGTGTCTGAGATGGAAGATATTCTACGCAGGCAGCGTAGAAAGGCAGCTTGAAGAGAACCGAAGGCTCTTGGAGAAGATTGCACAGGTAGAACTCACAAGGATAGCAAGCTCAATACTACACAACGTTCAAAATATTCAAGCAATTAGTGTAGGTAGAAAGTGAGCTTAAATAGGTGAGTCTGAAAGAGCAGGTGCTTACTTAAAGGTATATCAGGTATGTCATTTAGTGAAAATGTAAATCTTTCCTCACTCCCCTTTTTGAGCAAACTTTGCAGTGTGTTTGGGACCAAGCCTTCTTTGCTGCCGGGGGATAGAACTGTGTAAATGTTTGTCTCACTATGTTCTTAAACTGAAGGATTTGGGGCATTTCTGTATTTTCAAATTAAAATGCTTGCAACCACCTCTGTTTGGTAATTTAGGAAAGAGCTTTTTTGCCAGATCCAGAAAATGTGTACAAGGTTTAAGAATTAAATAATGCCATCTGAATCATGGGAAGCAAGCTTTTTTCTCCAACATAGGTGTGTCCGGTCCACGGCGTCATCCTTACTTGTGGGATATTCTCTTCCCCAACAGGAAATGGCAAAGAGCCCAGCAAAGCTGGTCACATGATCCCTCCTAGGCTCCGCCTACCCCAGTCATTCTCTTTGCCGTTGTACAGGCAACATCTCCACGGAGATGGCTTAGAGTTTTTTAGTGTTTAACTGTAGTTTTTCATTATTCAATCAAGAGTTTGTTATTTTCAAATAGTGCTGGTACGTACTATTTACTCAGAAACAGAAAAGAGATGAAGAATTCTGTTTGTATGAGGAAAATGATTTTAGCAACCGTAACTAAAATCCATGGCTGTTCCACACAGGACTGTTGAGAGCAATTAACTTCAGTTGGGGGAACAGTTTGCAGTCCCTTGCTGCTTGAGGTATGACACATTCTAACAAGACGATGTAATGCTGGAAGCTGTCATTTTCCCTATGGGATCCGGTAAGCCATGTTTATTACGATTGTAAATAAGGGCTTCATAAGGGCTTATTTAAACTGTAGACTTTTTCTGGGCTAAATCGATTGATATTAACACATATTTAGCCTTGAGGAATCATTTTATCTGGGTATTTTGATATAATAATATCGGCAGGCACTGTTTTAGACACCTTATTCTTTAGGGGCTTTCCCAAAGCATAGGCAGAGTCTCATTTTCGCGCCGGTGTTGCGCACTTGTTTTTGAGAGGCATGGCATGCAGTCGCATGTGAGAGGAGCTCTGATACTTATAAAAGACTTCTGAAGGCGTCATTTGGTATCGTATTCCCCTTTGGGGTTTGGTTGGGTCTCAGCAAAGCAGATACCAGGGACTGTAAAGGGGTTTAAAGCTTAAAACGGCTCCGGTTCCGTTATTTTAAGGGTTAAAGCTTCCAAAATTGGTGTGCAATATTTTCAAGGCTTTAAGACGCTGTGGTGAAAATTTGGTGAATTTTGAACAATTCCTTCATGTTTTTTCGCAATTGCAGTAATAAAGTGTGTTCAGTTTAAAATTTAAAGTGACAGTAACGGTTTTATTTTAAAACGTTTTTTGTACTTTCTGATCAAGTTTATGCCTGTTTAACATGTCTGAACTACCAGATAGACTGTGTTCTGAATGTGGGGAAGCCAGAATTCCTATTCATTTAAATAAATGTGATTTATGTGATAATGACAATGATGCCCAAGATGATTCCTCAAGTGAGGGGAGTAAGCATGGTACTGCATCATTCCCTCCTTCGTCTACACGAGTCTTGCCCACTCAGGAGGCCCCTAGTACATCTAGCGCGCCAATACTCCTTACTATGCAACAATTAACGGCTGTAATGGATAATTCTGTCAAAAACATTTTAGCCAAAATGAACCCTTGTCAGCGTAAGCGTGGCTGCTCTGTTTTAGTTACTGAAGAGCATGACGACGCTGATATTAATATCTCTGAAGGGCCCCTAACCCAATCTGAGGGGGCCAGGGAGGTTTTGTCTGAGGGAGAAATTACTGATTTAGGGAACATTTCTCAGCAGGCTGAATCTGATGTGATTACATTTAAATTTAAATTGGAACATCTCCGCATTTTGCTTAAGGAGGTATTATCCACTCTGGATGATTGTGAAAATTTAGTCATCCCAGAGAAACTATGTAAAATGGACAAGTTCCTAGAGGTGCCGGGGCTCCCAGAAGCTTTTCCTATACCCAAGCGGGTGGCGGACATTGTTAATAAAGAATGGGAAAGGCCCGGTATTCCTTTCGTCCCTCCCCCCATATTTAAAAAATTGTTTCCTATGGTCGACCCCAGAAAGGACTTATGGCAGTCAGTCCCCAAGGTCGAGGGAGCGGTTTCTACTTTAAACAAACGCACCACTATTCCCATAGAGGATAGTTGTGCTTTCAAAGATCCTATGGATAAAAAATTAGAAGGTTTGCTTAAAAAGATGTTTGTTCAGCAGGGTTACCTTCTACAACCCATTTCATGCATTGTCCCTGTCACTACTGCCGCATATTTCTGGTTTGATGAACTGCTTAAGGTGCTCGATAGTGACTCTCCTCCTTATGAGGAGATTATGGACAGAATCAATGCTCTCAAATTGGCTAATTCTTTCACTCTAGACGCCTCTTTGCAATTGGCTAAGTTAGCGGCTAAGAACTCTGGGTTTGCTATTGTGGCGCGCAGAGCGCTTTGGTTGAAATCTTGGTCGGCTGATGCGTCTTCCAAGAACAAGCTACTAAACATTCCTTTCAAGGGGAAAACGTTGTTTGGTCCTGACTTGAAAGAGATTATCTCTGATATCACTGGGGGTAAGGGCCACGCCCTTCCTCAGGATCGGCCTTTCAAGGCAAAAAATAGACCTAATTTTCGTCCCTTTCGTAAAAACGGACCAGCCCAAGGTGCTACGTCCTCTAAGCAAGAGGGTAATACTGCTCAGGCCAAGCCAGCTTGGAGACCAATGCAAGGCTGGAACAAGGGAAAGCAGGCCAAGAAACCTGCCACTGCTACCAAGACAGCATGAAATATTGGCCCCCGATCCGGGACCGGATCTGGTGGGGGGCAGACTCTCTCTCTTCGCTCAGGCTTGGGCAAGAGATGTTCTGGATCCTTGGGCGCTAGAAATAGTCTCCCAGGGTTATCTTCTGGAATTCAAGGGACTTCCCCCAAGGGGGAGGTTCCACAGGTCGCAGTTGTCTTCAGACCACATAAAAAGACAGGCGTTCTTACATTGTGTAGAAGACCTGTTAAAAATGGGAGTGATTCATCCTGTTCCATTAAGAGAACAAGGGATGGGGTTCTACTCCAATCTGTTCATAGTTCCCAAAAAAGAGGGAACGTTCAGACCAATCCTAGATCTCAAGATCTTAAACAAATTTCTCAAGGTCCCATCGTTCAAGATGGAAACCATTCGAACTATCCTTCCTTCCATCCAGGAAGGTCAATTCATGACCACGGTGGATTTAAAGGATGCGTATCTACATATTCCTATCCACAAGGAACATCATCGGTTCCTAAGGTTTGCATTTCTGGACAAACATTACCAGTTCGTGGCGCTTCCTTTCGGATTAGCCACTGCTCCAAGGATTTTCACAAAGGTACTAGGGTCCCTTCTAGCGGTGCTAAGACCAAGGGGCATTGCAGTAGTACCTTACCTGGACGACATTTTGATTCAAGCGTCGTCCCTTCCTCAAGCAAAGGCTCACACGGACATTGTCCTGGCCTTTCTCAGATCTCACGGCTGGAAAGTGAACGTGGAAAAGAGTTCTCTATCCCCGTCAACAAGGGTTCCCTTCTTGGGAACAATTATAGACTCCTTGCAAATGAGGATCTTTCTAACAGAAGCCAGAAAAACAAAGCTTCTGGACTCTTGTCGGATACTTCATTCCGTTCCTCTTCCTTCCATAGCTCAGTGCATGGAAGTGATCGGGTTGATGGTGGCGGCGATGGACATAGTTCCTTTTGCGCGCATTCATCTAAGACCATTACAACTGTGCATGCTCAGTCAGTGGAATGGGGACTATACAGACTTGTCTCCGAAGATACAAGTAAATCAGAGGACCAGAGACTCACTCCGTTGGTGGCTGTCCCTGGACAATCTGTCTCAAGGGATGATGTTCCACAGACCAGAGTGGGTCATTGTCACGACCGACGCCAGTCTGATAGGCTGGGGCGCGGTCTGGGGATCCCTGAAAGCTCAGGGTCTTTGGTCTCGGGAAGAATCTCTTCTACCGATAAATATTCTGGAACTGAGAGCGATATTCAATGCTCTCCAGGCCTGGCCCCAGCTTGCGAGGACCAGGTTCATACGGTTTCAATCAGACAACATGACGACTGTTGCGTACATCAACCATCAGGGGGGAACAAGGAGTTCCCTAGCGATGGAAGAAGTAACCAAAATTATTCTTTGGGCGGAGTCTCACTCCTGCCACCTGTCTGCTATCCACATCCCAGGAGTGGAAAATTGGGAAGCGGATTTTCTGAGTCGTCAGACATTGCATCCGGGGGAGTGGGAACTCCATCCGGAAATCTTTGCCCAAGTCACTCACCTGTGGGGCATTCCAGACATGGATCTGATGGCCTCTCGTCAGAACTTCAAAGTTCCTTGCTACGGGGCCAGATCCAGGGATCCCAAGGCGGCTCTAGTGGATGCACTAGTAGCACCTTGGACCTTCAATCTAGCTTATGTGTTCCCGCCATTTCCTCTCATTCCCAGGCTGATAGCCAGGATCAAGCAGGAGAGGGCGTCGGTGATCTTGATAGCTCCTGCGTGGCCACGCAGGACTTGGTATGCAGATCTGGTGAATATGTCATCGGCTCCACCTTGGAAGCTACCTTTGAGACGAGACCTTCTTGTTCAGGGTCCGTTCGAACATCCGAATCTGGTTTCACTCCAGCTGACTGCTTGGAGATTGAACGCTTGATTTTATCGAAGCGAGGATTCTCAGATTCTGTGATCGATACTCTTGTTCAGGCCAGAAAGCCTGTGACTAGAAAGATTTACCACAAAATTTGGAAAAAATATATCTGTTGGTGTGAATCTAAAGGATTCCCTTGGGACAAGGTTAAGATTCCTAGGATTCTATCCTTCCTTCAAGAAGGATTGGAAAAAGGATTATCTGCAAGTTCCCTGAAGGGACAGATTTCTGCCTTGTCGGTATTACTTCACAAAAAGCTGGCAGCTGTGCCAGATGTTCAAGCCTTTGTTCAGGCTCTGGTTAGAATCAAGCCTGTTTACAAACCTTTGACTCCTCCTTGGAGTCTCAATTTAGTTCTTTCAGTTCTTCAGGGGGTTCCGTTTGAACCCTTACATTCCGTTGATATTAAGTTATTATCTTGGAAAGTTTTGTTTTTAGTTGCGATTTCTTCTGCTAGAAGAGTCTCAGAATTATCTGCTCTGCAGTGTTCTCCTCCTTATCTGGTGTTCCATGCAGATAAGGTGGTTTTACGTACTAAACCTGGTTTTCTTCCAAAAGTTGTTTCTAACAAAAACATTAACCAGGAGATTATCGTACCTTCTCTGTGTCCAAAACCAGTTTCAAAGAAGGAACGTTTGTTGCACAATTTGGATGTTGTTCGCGCTCTAAAATTCTATTTAGATGCTACAAAGGATTTTAGACAAACATCTTCCTTGTTTGTTGTTTATTCAGGTAAAAGGAGAGGTCAAAAAGCAACTTCTACCTCTCTCTCTTTTTGGATTAAAAGCATCATCAGATTGGCTTACGAGACTGCCGGACGGCAGCCTCCCGAAAGAATCACAGCTCATTCCACTAGGGCTGTGGCTTCCACATGGGCCTTCAAGAACGAGGCTTCTGTTGATCAGATATGTAGGGCAGCGACTTGGTCTTCACTGCACACTTTTACCAAATTTTACAAGTTTGATACTTTTGCTTCTTCTGAGGCTATTTTTGGGAGAAAGGTTTTGCAAGCCGTGGTGCCTTCCATTTAGGTGACCTGATTTGCTCCCTCCCTTCATCCGTGTCCTAAAGCTTTGGTATTGGTTTCCCACAAGTAAGGATGACGCCGTGGACCGGACACGCCTATGTTGGAGAAAACAGAATTTATGTTTACCTGATAAATTTCTTTCTCCAACGGTGTGTCCGGTCCACGGCCCGCCCTGGTTTTTTTAATCAGGTCTGATATTTTATTTTCTTTAACTACAGTCACCACGGTACCATATGGTTTCTCCTATGCAAATATTCCTCCTTAACGTCGGTCGAATGACTGGGGTAGGCGGAGCCTAGGAGGGATCATGTGACCAGCTTTGCTGGGCTCTTTGCCATTTCCTGTTGGGGAAGAGAATATCCCACAAGTAAGGATGACGCCGTGGACCGGACACACCGTTGGAGAAAGAAATTTATCAGGTAAACATAAATTCTGTTTTTGTTGTTGCACTATATAATGCAAACTGGTTTTTGCAGTTGTCTCATTTCACCTCTGAAAGCAACTGCTTAGGTTTTCTCATTGTGCATAGTTGTTAACATATACACAGTTTTTCTGTTACTAAATTTGATTTCTAGGTTTTCTTCACTGCGTAATGCTGCGGTTTCTCCTGCCTTTTGATTCTTGTAGCACCTTTTGTTTCCAACATAGCTCCTTATATTATCATTATTTCATAATTGGATTTCAGTAAACTTATCGGTTAACTCCAGACTTGAAAATACATACCATACCCACAATCTTAAGGACTCAATAAGGAAGAAAAAGAATGAACCACTCCAACACAACTCTTTCTCTCTGGACTTTCTCAGTGTCCCCTGTGTGTATTAAGGTAGATCCTGCAGAAGGTATCAGGCCACTGGACGTGAGGTCTGATGTTTGGCCTTTAGAACTTGACTGCTGGCATCAGTCACGCAACCTGTGCTCCCACCATAGCCAGACCCCGACAGCCTAGGATCGAACTAGACTGTTCAGAAATGGCCTTACACAGCTTAGTCTAGTGCCAACAAACCTCCCCCAAAAGCATGCAATGTAGTCTCCATAGTGGTGTTACAAAGTAGTTAAGATCAGCTACAGAACACTGACTCAAATGTTGGCACAAAAGATATCTCTCCTTCTTTGCCGTTAAGTATAATAAAGCATATTCTTATACAGGGAGTGCAGAATTATTAGGCAAATGAGTATTTTGACCACATCATCCTCTTTATGCATGTTGTCTTACTCCAAGCTGTATAGGCTTGAAAGCCTACTACCAATTAAGCATATTAGGTGATGTGCATCTCTGTAATGAGAAGGGGTGTGGTTTAATGACATCAACACCCTATATCAGGTGTGCATAATTATTAGGCAACTTCCTTTCCTTTGGCAAAATGGGTCAAAAGAAGGACTTGACAGGCTCAGAAAAGTCAAAAATAGTGAGATATCTTGCAGAGGGATGCAGCACTCTTAAAATTGCAAAGCTTCTGAAGCGTGATCATCGAACAATCAAGCGTTTCATTCAAAATAGTCAACAGGGTCGCAAGAAGCGTGTGGAAAAACCAAGGCGCAAAATAACTGCCCATGAACTGAGAAAAGTCAAGCGTGCAGCTGCCAAGATGCCACTTGCCACCAGTTTGGCCATATTTCAGAGCTGCAACATCACTGGAGTGCCCAAAAGCACAAGGTGTGCAATACTCAGAGACATGGCCAAGGTAAGAAAGGCTGAAAGACGACCACCACTGAACAAGACACACAAGCTGAAACGTCAAGACTGGGCCAAGAAATATCTCAAGACTGATTTTTCTAAGGTTTTATGGACTGATGAAATGAGAGTGAGTCTTGATGGGCCAGATGGATGGGCCCGTGGCTGGATTGGTAAAGGGCAGAGAGCTCCAGTCCGACTCAGACGCCAGCAAGGTGGAGGTGGAGTACTGGTTTGGGCTGGTATCATCAAAGATGAGCTTGTGGGGCCTTTTTGGGTTGAGGATGGAGTCAAGCTCAATTCCCAGTCCTACTGCCAGTTTCTGGAAGACACCTTCTTCAAGCAGTGGTACAGGAAGAAGTCTGCATCCTTCAAGAAAAACATGATTTTCATGCAGGACAATGCTCCATCACACGCATCCAAGTACTCCACAGCGTGGCTGGCAAGAAAGGGTATAAAAGAAGAAAATCTAATGACATGGCCTCCTTGTTCACCTGATCTGAACCCCATTGAGAACCTGTGGTCCATCATCAAATGTGAGATTTACAAGGAGGGAAAACAGTACACCTCTCTGAACAGTGTCTGGGAGGCTGTGGTTGCTGCTGCACGCAATGTTGATGGTGAACAGATCAAAACACTGACAGAATCCATGGATGGCAGGCTTTTGAGTGTCCTTGCAAAGAAAGGTGGCTATATTGGTCACTGATTTGTTTTTGTTTTGTTTTTGAATGTCAGAAATGTATATTTGTGAATGTTGAGATGTTATATTGGTTTCACTGGTAAAAATAAATAATTGAAATGGGTATATATTTGTTTGTTGTTAAGTTGCCTAATAATTATGCACAGTAATAGTCACCTGCACACACAGATATCCCCCTAAAATAGCTATAACTAAAAACAAACTAAAAACTACTTCCAAAACTATTCAGCTTTGATATTAATGAGTTTTTTGGGTTCATTGAGAACATGGTTGTTGTTCAATAATAAAATTAATCCTCAAAAATACAACTAATTCTGCACTCCCTGTAGTTATATGCATGGATGTCTGAAAATTCAGGTGATTTATAAATCTAGGTTGTTGCAGAGCAGAAAGTATTACTACCTATTATGGCTGCCACTCAGAAGTCCCCCCTAATTCTGTGCATATCTTTGCCAAGGAAATTTGGGAGGCAAATCCCCAGAATATATGTAATCACATTCATTGTTTCATTATTTAATTATATATATATATATAAATTCTGTATCAAGTATCTGAATTTAAGTCACCTGTTTTCTTACAAGAATGAGTATTTCTTATTATTTATGCATGATAATCATTAATATGTAGGGTAGGAGGATTTACCAGATAAGGGAATATTTAAAGTTTAGGCTACAAAGAACAATAAAGGAGAAAGAGACCGAGGAGAGGAGAGATGGACTAGGAGAGATACAGAAGGGGGAATCTGGCCTAAAGTTTAGCAAGTATTAATATTACACTATGTGCATGTGCTATATCAGGCTGACCTTCTCACCACTGTTATGGATGTTAAAATGTTTTCAAATCAGATAATTTTCTAATTTTGTAACAAGGAAGAATTGAACAAATATTTGCTATCTTACCATAAATCTCTAATATCTGCAGCCTATTTTAATAGATCAGTAGTAAAAATGTGTAGAAACGTTTTTCTTTTCCTTTTTGCATATAGTGATGGTGTCAAGTTTTCTTTCTCCCAAAGAACAAATGCCTTATTCTGAAGTCAGACATGCGATATATTCAACCTAGTAGCAAAACCATCACTCTTCCACATTATATTAGCAACACGCATGCAGTCTCATCATCCTTGTTCACGCCACATACTCACATATCATTCAGATGTTTTAGGATTTTATGATCACTTACTTGGGTCACAAATACATTTATTCCATACTTGCTGTTCACTGCGGATATAATCATGATATATACTTATACTTGCATTGTGGGTGATCGTTCATTGTTTCAGTACTGTTTTACTAACTGTATAAATTAAACAAATGTTTTACACGGTTTGGAATTTGTTTTTAGTCTCTTAGGCTGCTCATTACAAACAAGCTTGGTATATACAGAGTGATATGACATATTTGTTTATATTATATGTGTTTATCCTGAGCTCACATTATCTGTTTTGTGAGTTCAGTATCATTACATCTTCAACAAGAGCGATAACAATTAAAGCATCTAAAAATATTTTTGCCCTTTTTTAGTACCTTTCCAATTAATTTGTAAATATCTTGCAGAATTATAGACTCATGTATTTTTTAGATTTTTAACTGGTTGAGTGTAGTGAATGACACCGGTTTATATAATTACATAAAGGATTATTTTTTTTTACAGCATATCTTTTTTTTTGCAAATATACTTTCATTCTTTTTTACATTTAAGGGTCCAACTAAAAGTCACGTGCATATAAACCATTCATAATGTATTTAAATTAAACTGTTTCTTTTCTTGGTTATCAATTTATTTGTGTAAAACAAGTTGAGTTGAGCAAGAACCAAGGGAATAGCAAACCCTTGCCTTTTTCTCTATTAGGAAGCCTGGAGGGGATCAAGAGCTTCGAAAAAAATTGTTTAAGAAGGGTAACAGGAACAATGTCAAAGTCAGACAGAGGTCAAAATCAGTAGATTTATCCATTTCAGTTGGCACAGCTGATGAGAATACCAAGATGTAATAGGCAAAAACCAAGGCAGTAGCAGAACAGGAAATCTGGGAACAACCATGGGAAAAGCAGATATTACTAGGAGAGACATAATCGGTAAAAGCAGAGGCATCGGAATATTGCAGTGCTGGTGTTAATGCATTTGGGTATTTATTAGCAGTTTACATGTTCAGCTAATCTAAACTCCTACCATTATCAACACAACTTTACAGATTAAAACTGGAAAGCACAAATGTCATCTCCATGATTTTAGTTTGACTCCACAGAACACTGTAGTCCCATTACCATCACAAGTGTGGTTCTTGATATGGGACCATGACCTACTGGTACTAATTCGCTTCTGTACACGGGAAGCGTTGAGCAATGAGTGTGTCCAAAGTGAAGAGCTTCTGCTACTTTTTTTTTTTTAATTCTCCTAAACATTGATGAAGGGTGTTATGACAACCAGCTTAATATGAAAGCCCATTCACCATATGAAATAGCTTTGCCTTTTTTTGTTGACAATCAGAAATGTCACATGTTCATTCTTTTCAGAGAGAAGGAGCTTTTGTAGCTTGAGAATAATTGTCTGTCTGTTTTCTGTCTATTTGAATGGTAGTGCTTTATCATTATTTTTAAATATTATCCGAAATTTTGATTTGAAAACGTTATTTTAAAGCATGATTCAGAGTAATAAGTGATGGAATGATGTATTCGTAGTAAAGTCCTACAATGTATTCTATAATTTAGATAAATGATTCTGTAAAGAAAAAAGTTTCTGCTGTCCTGCAGACTACCGTATAACTTGTACAGGAATTAGTGCTACGTATTGTACCAAAGGGATAATGAAGCCTGAAGCGTCTGCAGTTTATCATTATAAATGCAGCTTGTGAGAATTCTGTTCCTGCCAATGTAATGGTGTCATTCTTGGGCACTGAGAATAATTGCTGCAAAGTGAAGGTTGCCATGCATTTTTTTCAGCTTGCTCTAGCAAAATATTACATTGTGGCTTCAGGGATGAGAAGTCTGTATAGACATCTTTACATCTGTACTTGGCATACATAACCTTATTTAATATAATGTAATCTTGTCCCAAATTCAGGACCCTATGTTTAAAATGTCTTCAGAAGTTAAGAAAAGGGGTATCTTGGCACATTTTGCTTTGCAGTTTTACCATAATTTATAACATTTATCCACTGGCTTGTATATGCGTAGATTACAATGCCAAAATCATAATTAAGTATTGCTTAGATAGAAGAAAAAATCCCATATTGTCCAAGAGAAAAATAAAAGCAAGAGGCTACCAGTACTTGATTTATAATAGCATCTGTCTAGCTGGCTGGGCTTAATTGGCTTAATGAGTAGACATTTGTGCCACCTGAGTCTTGTTTAACTCACTAAGTGACTGTGCAACATTTTATGTTTAAAATGGTGCATTAAACTGGAAAATTTCAAATATGTTATAGAAAACACATCCTTTTTCTCCCTTTTGTAATGCAACCCCGTAGCCAATATCCAATGCAAACAAAGATTCCAAAAATTCTGTGTTTCCTTTTTATAAATGTACTAATTTAGTCACACACAAATGAAAGATGCAAAGTGCAATATTGCAGCGATTTATTTAATCAATGGTTAAAAAATACTGATTTTACTTATTAAAGGAAGCAAAGATCTCTACACTACACACATCATTTTTTTTTATTATTATTTCTGATCAATTTCATTTTAATTATTATAAAATATAAGATTTTAGTACCTTTATGAACATGTCTAAATAATACATTGACCTATCTACTTTTATTAAACATGCTTTGCTATGTGATTTATCATGGAAAACCAAAAGGACGGTTGATGTATTTTTATGTGTCTCAAATACAGTTGTGCTCATAAGTTTACATACCCTGGAAGAATTTATGATTTCTTGGCCATTTTTCAGAGAATATGAATGATAACACAAAAACTTTTCTTTCACTCATGGTTAGTTATTTGTCTGAAGCCATTTATTATCAATCAACTGTGTTTACTCTTTTTAAATCATAATGAAAACATAAACTACCCAAATAACCCTGATCAAAAGTTTACATACCCTGGTGATTTTGTCCTGATAACATGCACACAAGTTGACACAAAGGGGTTTTGTATGACTATTAAAGGTAACCATCCTCACCTGCAATCTGTTTGCTTGTAATTAGTGTGTGTGTATAAAAGATCAATGAGTTTCTGGACACCTAACAGACCCTTGCATCTTTCATCCAGTGCTGCACTGACGTTTCTGTATTCTGAGTCATGATCAAAGGATCTGCGGGAAAAGGTAGTTGAACTGTATAAAACAGGAAAGGGATATAAAAAAATATCCAAGGAATTGAGAATGCAAATCAGCAGTGTTCAAACTCTAATCAAGAACTGGAAAATGAGGGGTTCTGTTGTATAACATACTGCATTCATCTTGCCATTAATTCTGACCAAATTTCCTGTGCCTTTGTAGCTCACACATCCCAAAAACGTCAGCGATCCACCTCCATGTTTCACAGTAGGAATGGTGTACCTTTCATGATAGGCTTTGTTGACTCCTCTCCAAATGTAGCGTTTATGTTTGTGACCAAAAAGCTAAATTTTGGTCTCATCACTCCAAATGACTTTGTGCCAGAAGGTTTGTGGCTTGTCTTTGTGCTGTTTGGGAATACAGGCTGTTGAATATTTCTTGCATAAACATGAGGAAATGCAAATAGAACAAATCGATTTTTTAATTAATAGTATATCTTTTATATTAAACAACAATTATTTTAATTTCAATAATCAATACTATCTACAAATTAAAGGAACGTCGATGGGCACCAAGTTCGCCCCCAGTTATGCAAATTTATTCATGGGCTATATTGAAGAGAAAATGATCCATGGATCAAACTGGGAGGCGAATTTGGTGCTCTATCGTCGTTTCATAGATGATATTATAATTATTTGGAAAGGGGACGAAGAACTTTTAGACATTTTTATAGAGGATTTTAAAAATAATAAATTTGGTATAGATCTAACTTATGAAAAAAGCAAAACAAAGATAAACTTCCTAGACATAGATATAGTTATCTCTAATAATCAAATTACTACCAAAACACACTTTAAAGAAGTTGATTCAAATAATTTTATCCACAATAATAGCTGCCACTATAAAAAGTGGCTTGAAAATATACCTAAGAATCAATTTCTTAGAATCAGAAAAAATTGTAGTGAACAAGAAGACTTTACTCAACAATCTATGATCTTAGAAGAAAAATTCAAAAAGAGAGGTTATAATCCAAACTTGATAAAAGCTGCTAAAACTGAAGCTCAGGAAAAAACGCAAATTGAGCTTCTAAGAGGTAAACGTTTTAAAAAACCCACTGATGGTCTATTAGACATACCATTTATAACTGATTTTAATATTAATCATAATAAATTAAGAGGTGTTCTTAACAAGCATTGGCATCTATTGCAAAGAGATCCATTTTTAGGTGAGTCCCTTACGGACAGACCAAAAGTCATTTTTAAAAAGGCTAAAAATCTGAAATCTATTCTAGCACCTAGCACTTTCAATCCAAGAAAAACAAAAAATATAGATATAGACCTAAAAGGCAATAAACTAGAAGGCTATTATCCCTGTATATCATGTAAAGCCTGCAAATTCAGCTGTAAAAAGACTAGTGTAAAATCAACAGTGACACAGAAGGACTATAAAATTAAGGATCTAATTAGGTGCTGTGACAAGAATGTAGTCTATTTAATTGAATGTCCGTGTAAAATGCAATATTTAGGTGAGACCTCACGCATGTTGAGGGACAGAATTAGGGAACATATCCTTAATATTGAAAATGGAGTGAAAGGCCACCTACTCTCCAAACATTTTAAAGCAGTCCACAACGAAAACCCTAAAGGACTAAAATACTGGGGTCTGAGAAAAATCACAAAAGACTGGAGAGGTGGGGATCTAAATAAAAAACTTTTAAAAACTGAAGCAGAATTAATATTTAAATTTAAAACCTTAACACCTCTAGGGTTAAATGCAGAATTGGATCTTAACCCTTTTATTTAATATATATATTTTTTAATAGATTATAGACTCGTTTATCTAAAACTATAGAAAAATTCTAAACTATTTTAAACAAATTTTATAATTTAAAATCAATCTATCATGTATTTATTTATTTTTTACATATATTTTTTTATATTTTTATTTTTTATAAAAATGATGTAATAAACTGGCTGTATATATATATTTTATATTTGATGTGTGTTTTTATTGGAAATGCAAAGATTTTTTACATATATAAAGTTTTTTGTATATATGGATTATATGTATATAAAGGTTTTTTTTATATATATCTACTATTAGCAATGATACTATAAATGGTTTTTAGAATTGGTTTAATAAATATGTAAATCCTCTAATTTATGTCTAACCCTAATCAAATATATAGTAAATTGTATTATTTTATTTAGCTCTAATTATTTATGTTGAAAATTGAGAATGTTAAAAATGTTTTTCTAATACAATGAATTTTCAGACTACACAGAGAATACTTTGTTTATAAGGAGGTATAAGCGTGTCAAAATTCCAAACAGTCAATAAATAATTTGCAATATAAATGAGGCAAACATCTAATAAGCGTGTCAAAAATCCCAAATATCCAATAAACAACTTGCAACATGAACGAGACAGGTATAAAGGCATGCTGGGAATCCCACAGGTTCATCTTGAAAAAAGCATTTCTGCTGAAACGCGTAGATGACTCAGACCGATGAAAGCTGGCCAGCTTAATGTGGGTATTTTCTAAGTAAAGCATTGGATTGTATCTAAAAAGGAGTGACATTGACAGCTTGTAAAATCTCGTTTCTGGATACTATTAAAACTTTTGGCAAATCTCCTAAGTGTAGAAAGGTGTCAAAGGAACCTACATTCAGTGAGATTATTGCCCTTGGAACATTCACTGACCGACCGCCACATACGGAACATATTGCCGTTTTCAAAAAACTACTCACCGGTAATCTGACCCAGTGATTGGTGGATGAGCCTAGCACGTGTTTGAGACACGTCAGAATCCAACCTAACGGCTGACAGGACGCCGAACACTCAACACTAAAGAGGCAAATACAGAGATAGGAACCGGGTCAGAGAAAGACTTCTGAAACTTTCGGATTCTGGTGAGTTTACCATCTGTATAGGCAATATTGATCCACATAAGAGACAGTTAAAAATATAAAATCCCCGGAACCCAATAATATCATGCTTAACTAAGCACCGAATTAACACTTTGGGGTGTCACACTATTTCTGAATTACCTAAAACTATTAATGTTGCAAAGTGTGGATACAAAAAGAAGCGACAGAAACTAAGAAACACGCTATAATATACCTCAATCACTACATTCTTGCTGTCTACATAACAAAGTTTTAAATTACATTGTATCTATTGTGTAGCAGATATAAGGTGCACCTTAATCTATTTTATTGATGTTTATGTATATGATTTACTGCCTATAAAGTTTTAAGTAAAATACTAAATAAATAAATAATACAGTTTTATTTATTATTGGAAATTTTGGATTTCATTTCAAAATAATTTTCTATTTATTATATTATTTAATTGTAGATAGAATTAGTATTCCGGTAGAGCTCGTTCTGAGCGCACTCTTAATCCTTGTACAATTTTAATTTTAGTGTGATTTTTGGGAATTATCACACTTAAAGAGTTGCTATATCTACCTATTGGGTACCCCTTCTGTTTTATATACTGTTTGGTGTATTGTAAGCAGGATACTTTGTGGCATTTGCGTAGTAATGACTTTCTTCTGGCGACTCGACCATGCAGCCCATCTTTCTTCAAGTGCCTCCTTATTGTGCATCTTGAAACAGCCACACCACATGTTTTCAGAGAGTCCTGTAGTTCACCTGAAGTTATTTGTGGGTTATTCCTGGCAGTTGTGGCTGAAATTTTAGTTGGTCTACCTGACCGTGGTTTGGTTTCAACAGAACCCCTCATTTTCCACTTCTTGATTAGTTTGAACACTGCTGATTTGCATTCTCAATTCCTGGGATATCTTTTTATATCCCTTTCCTGTTTTATACAGTTCAACAACCTTTTCCCGCATATCCTTTGACAATTCTTTTGCTTTCCCCATGACTCAGAATCCAGAAACGTCAGTGCAGCACTGAGTGAAAAATGCAAGGGTCTGTCAGGAGTCCAGAAACTCATTGAACTTTCTCACACACACACACACACACACACACACACACACACACACACAAACACACTAATTACAAGCAAACAGATCACAGGTGAGGATGGTTACCTTTAATAGTCATTCAAACCCCTTGTGTGCATGTTGTAAGGCCAAAATCACCAGGGTATGTAAACTTTTTATCAGGGTTATTTGGGTAGTTTTTGTTGTCCTTATGATTTAAAAAGAGTAAACACAGTTGATTGATAATAAATGGCTTCAGCCAAACACTAACCATGAGTGAAAGAAAAGTTTTTGTGTTATCATTCATGTTCTCTGAAAAATGGCCAAGTAATCATAAATTCTGCCAGGGTATGTAAACTTATGAGAACAACTGTATATTGTTGGTGAAATGTCTCCAATTATTAACTGGCTGACTGATATGAACCTCTGTGTTGCAGGTTCATATCCAAACAGGGCCATTATTGGTTGATAACTAAAGTATGTATGCTTAGAGTATATAAGTACTTATTATTGTGAAGCAGGACTTTCTTAAACTGGGTATTTAATAAGATCCTCTTTTTTTTTTGTCCAGTTTAACAAATATTTAATCCCTACCCCTTTTATTGTACATCAGTCACGCCTTTTTTTTTTTTTTTTTTTTTTTTTTTTTTTAACTACGACCTTCCCAAGCATTAAATTACATCCAGGTCAAAGTTATGTCACCTTTTCTAAACCAGTTAACGTCAGTATGTTACTATGTAATATTGAAGACACCCAAGCTTGACCCAGAGGAGGATTGCCACCACCATCACTAGTGATAATTTCTGGATCGGGTCATTGGAGAGACCCAGGAAGGCAGTGTCCTTCACATTGGGAGTAATATAGCCATTTTCATACACTCTATAAATGTCCAAAATGTGCTTCTACTCCATTATGTGTAATGAGATTCAGCATATTGTCTTTGGATTTGCACAAGAGCAAATAACATGGTCTATAAGTCCATAGTGTCAAAACTGAATCAAATTCTAAAGCTAATCCTAAAAAAATATGCTTTTTTTATTTATATGGTTTATTTTTCTTTTTTTAGCCATATAATCCTACAAACCAGCATAACCTACAAAACAGAATGTGGTACAATGTTAACCTTCAGATATCTTTTCTTTTTTCAAAATATTTTTCAGTATACAAGTGACTGCATTTCCTAATCTTAGCTTTCTACCTGTAATATTGTCAACTGCAAATACGATTGATAGGGCATTAACCTTTACTAAAACTAACTAGTCTCTTGGATATTAAAGGGCCATTAAACCCAAAAATTTTCTTTCACGATTCAGATAGAGAATACAATTTTAAACAACATTCCAATTTACTTCTATTATCTAATTTGCTGCAATCTTTAGATATCCTTTGTTAAAGAAATAGCAGTGCACATTGGTAAGCCAATCACATGAGGCATCTATGTGCAGCTACCAATCAGAAGCTACTGAGCCTATCTATATATGCTTGTCAGGAAAGAATATCAAGAAAATGAAGCAAATTAGATAATTAAAGTAAATTAGAAAGTTGTTTAAAATTGTATTCTCTATCTAAATTATGAAAGAAAAATTTTGGGTTTTATGTCCCTTTAAGCCTTGACTTAAAGGGACAGTCTACTGCAGAATGTTTGTTTAAAAAGATAGATAATCCTTTTATTACCCATTCCCCAGTCTTGCATAACCAACACGGTTATATTATACACTTTTTATCTCTGTGATTTCCTTGTATCTAAGCCTCTGCAGACTGCCCCCTTATCTCAGTTCTTTTGACAGACTTGCATTTTAGCCAATCCGTGCCTCTTATAAGTAATTCCACGGGCATGAGTACAATGTTATCTATATGGCACACATAAACTTATGTATTCGTGCTGTGAAAAACTGTCAAATGCATTCAGATAAGAGGTGGCCTTCAAGAGTTTAGAAATTAGCATATGAGCCTATCTAGGTTTAGCTTTTATCAAAGAATACCAAGAGAACAAAGGAAATTTGACGATAAAAGTGAATTGATAAGTTTTTTAAAATGACATGTGAATCGTAAAAATTTAATTTTAACTAGACTATCCCTTTAATTAAGAAGCATAGATATAGATCTTAGTTATATGCTGGCACTAATCTGTACTGAGCCGTAGACCAAGATCAATAACATTCGGGTGAAATGTATGTGATACATCTCTCTCTGTTTATCTCGAACGTTATCTAACATTTTCTATAGCACGCCCTCTATCTCTCCCTGTCTCTGTCAACTTGTTCTGTTTCATTTACTTTCTCTTTCACTCTCTGAGGCTTATTCTTTAAAATTAGCTGGTATGAAGATAATTATGCTGACTGTTACATTAATAGGCCACTTAATTCACTTAAAAGAAAAAATAAATTGGGCTGAACCTGGAAGTGCCAGCTAGTGTCAGAAAGCTCCTAGGGGGTAAGAGTATATATAACATGTAGCATCTGGCGAATTAAGCTACATGCGAGCAATAAGGGGTTTATCGCAGTTGTTTGCATCCGTGGGGTTTTCCACTAATACAAGCTGAAAGTAAACACGATCGCTTGAGCGCAATTTAAGTTGAAGCGCGTTGGGTTAGCACGATCTCAGAGCCCTAGTTAACTGTTTTGTTAAACAAAGTGTCACAAAACACATAAAAAATACATTACAAAGTTCAGTTACTATCATAACACTAATACAAATTATTTTAAAAAATATTGCACAATAAAGTTATAAAGGTGTTAGAAAAAAAAAATAGGCAAAGGGTTTTAACGTGCATATATATGTGCGTGTGTCTATATATGTGTACATATGTATTTATATGTGTATTTATGTATTTACAGACAAATCTACACACAATTACATATGTATACATATATAGACATAAATAATTTTTATATATATATATTTCTCTCTCTCTCTGTATAACAGTGTAAATTTGCTGTCCCCTCAAAATAACACACAGCCATTAATGTCTAAACCGTTGGCAACAAAATTGAGTACTCCCCTAAGTGGAAATGTCCAAATTGAGCCAAATTAGCCATTTTCCCTCCCCGGTGTCATGTGACTCGTTAGTGTTACAAGGTTTCAGGTGTTAATGGGGAGCAGGTGTGTTAAATTTTGTGTTATCGCTCTCACACTCTCATGCTGGTCAATGGAAGTTCAACATGGCACCTTATGACAAAGAACTCTCTGATGATCTAAAAAAAAAAAAATTGTTGCTCTACATAAAGATGACTTAGGCTATAAGAAGATTACCAAGACCCTGAAACTGAGCTGCAGCACGGTGGGCAAGACCATACAGCGGTTTTACAGGACAGGTTCCACTCAGAAGGGGTAGGGGGTCAGTCTGTCAGTGCTCAGACCATAAGCCGCACACTGCATCAAATTGGTCTGTATGGCTGTCGTCCCAGAAGGAAGCCTCTTCTAAAGATGATACACAAGAAAGCCCGCAAACAGTTTTTTTTAAAGACAAGCAGACTAAGGACATGGATTACTGGAACCATGTCCTGTGGTCCGATGAGACCAAGATAAACTTATTTGGTTCAAATGGTGTCAAGCGTATGTGGCGGCAACCAGGTGAGAAGTACAAAGATAAGTGTGTCTTTCCTACAGTCAAGCATGGTGGTAGGAGTGTCATGGTCTAGGCCTGCATGAGTGCTGCCGGCACTGGGGAGCTACAGTTCATTGAGGGAACCATGAATGCCAACATGTACTGGGACATAATGAAGCAGAGCATGATCTCCTCCCTTCGGAGACTGGGCCACAGGGCAGTATTCCAACATGATAACGACCCCAAACACACCTCCAAGACAACCACTGCCTTGCTAAAGAAGCTGATGGTAAAGGTGATGCACTGGCCAAGCATGTCTCCAGACCTAAACCCTATTGAACATCTGTGGGGCATCCTCAAACGGAAGGTAGGGGAGCACAAGGTCTCTAACATCCAGGAGCTCCTTGATGTCGTCATAGAGGAGTGGAAGAGGACTCCAGTGGCAACCAGTGAAGCTCTGGTGAACTCCATGCCCAAGAGGGTTAAAGGGATAGTCTACACCAGAATATTTTTTGTTTTAAACGAAGGATAATCCCTTTATTACCCATTCCCTATTTTTGCATAACCAACACAGTTATTCTAAAACACGTTTTACCTCTGTGATTATCTTGTATCTAAGCCTCTGCAAACTGCTCCCTTATTTCAGTTCTTTTGACAGACTTGCACTTTAGCCAATCAGTGCTTACTCCTAGGTAACTCCACATGCATGAGTACAGTGTTATCTATATGACACACATGAACTAACACCCTCTAGTGGTAAAAAATGTCAAAATGCATTCATTAAGGGGCGGCCTTCAAGGTCTAAGAAATTTGCATATGAACCTCCTAAGTTTAGCTTTCAACTAAGAATAACAAGAGAAAAAAGCAAAATTGGTGATAAAAGTAAATTGGAAAGGTGTTTAAAATTACATGCCCTATCTGAATCATGAAAGTTTATTTTAGACTAGACTGTCCCTTTAAGGCAGTGCTGGAAAATAATAGTGGCCACACAAAATATTGACACTTTGGGCCCAATTTGGACATTTCCACTTAGGGGTGTACTCACTTTTGTTGCCAACGGTTTAGGCATTAATAGCTGTGTGTTGAGTTATAAAGGGGACAGCAAATTTACAGTGTTATACAGGCTGTACACTCACTACTTTACATTGTAGCAAAGTGTAATTTCTTCAGTGTTGTCACATGAAAAGATATAATAAAATATTTACAAAAATGTGAGGGGTGTACTCACTTTTGTGAGATACTGTATATCTATACTATCATCGCGTTTATAACACGTCTGTCGTCAGTTGCGCACGCATCCTCAAAGGAATGTTGGCTGCGTGCACAACCAAAATAATTCACCTGGATGCAGCAAAGCTGCATCCCGAAAATGGCAGGGTGGTGAAAGAAAAAAAAAAAATAACCACCCGCAATAAGTATTAACAAAATAAAATTACTACCGTCCACGATAAGTATTAAAAAAACCTAGCCACCCATACGAAGTATTAAGAAGAAGGAAAAAAATAACCTCCCGCACGAAGTATTAAGACAAAAACGAAAAGCTACCTAAAAAAATTATTAACCCCTAAATCCGCCAACCCCAACATCGCAAACTACCTAATACATCTATTAACCCCTAATCTGCCATTCCTCCACATCACAAATTAAATATTTAATTTATAAACCCCTAAACCGCCATCCACCACCAACACAATAAACATAATTAACATATTAACCCCTAATCTGCCAACCCCCCACAACGCAAATAACTAATTTAATGACTAAGCCCCCTAACCGAACACCCCCTAAATTAACCCCTTAATTAAATTAAATAATAAAATGCTACATTACAATTAAAATAAAAAATCCTAACAGAAAAATCTAAGATTACATTAAATTAATCTAAAATTACACAAAATAAAAAAAGGCTAACATTACAGAAAATAATAAACCACATTATCCAAAATAAAAAAAATAAACCTAATCCCTATGAAAATAAAAAAGCCCCCCCAAATAACCCCCCCCCAATCTAAGAAAAAACTACCAATAGCCCTTAAAAGGGCCTTTTGTAGGGCATTGCCCTAAGTTAAACAGCTATTTTCCTTAAGAAAAATTCTAAATCCCCCCTCTAACAATAAAACCCCCAACCCACCAAACTCCCCAAAATAAAAAAAAACCTAACACTAAAAACCTAAACTACCCATTGGGGCAGTTGTATAGGCATTCAGCTCTTTTTCAATAAAGAATGTCAGTATGTCATGTATAGTTTGTAGGAGGCATGAAATGACAGCACGGTACAGTGTGTGTGTGTGTGTATGTGTATATATATATATATATATATATATATATATATATATATATATATATATATATATATATATACATATATATTTATAAAGTATTCCACAGAATGCAGGCACTCATTGGTCTTATTAAAATATTCCAAATTTTATTAAGGCATAGTTAAAATGACATAACGTTTCGGCACCAAGTTGTGCCTTTGTCAAATGTCAGCATGAGAACAAAAAATATACAACACACTTAAAACCAATATAGCTCAAAGATTAAAAACATACCCCTTTTAAAGATGTGTGAGATCAAACTTTGCCGCCACTCGCATCTTCCCATTCCTGGCAATGACGTCACGCAAGCACGGAACGTGCCTAGCGTGATGAGGCATGGCACAGCGTAGCCATAGCAACGTCGGATAGCTTCAAGCGTCAGAGTGGGGAACATGCTAATCGTGCCTGCGTATAGCTGCTCCTATTATTAGAAGTGCATGTTACCACGGCAACCTAACAACCATAGATACAAGTGGCATAATGATCTAAAAGAAAGCGGTAATCCTGGCAATCGTAAATATTAACAAATAGAGTTTATGCGGGAGACATATTATATAACAAGAATACGTCCTATGGTGCATGTGATCAATGTTGCTGTGTGCAGTAAACTGTCATATTAACGGAGCCCTAAAGGAGACCAAACAAAGGGTCATCCTAGGAATACAAGTAACAATTACCAAATGCAGTTAAATATCACAGCATCCATGGGCACATATGCATATTAGCCCAGACCATCAATTAGATGAAGACAAGATAATAATAGGGAGTAACCACTGTTCACTCCTTGAATACAAAATACATTAATGACCCCTGGCTTAAAGAACTAACATATATCTTTAGCTTAGATAGATACTAATATAGGATAATAAACCCAATATACAATAGCATCGCATCTCCTTGGAGTACATATAGAAACTTATTAGACAGTGAGCTATATGTTGAGTATTCAGCTGAGTCCAGGAGAGAAATCATCAGATTGTTAAGTTAGTAGAATGGGCTAAAGTCCAGTGAGGAATTAAGGCCTTTGGGGGCCAGCGTGTCCAATCTGTGTATCCATCTACTTTCCAGTTGGAGCAGTCTCTTAGCCCTATCCCCCCCTCTTGGCAATGGAGGTACGTGGTCTATTAGCATGGACCTGATGCTTGACACTGAATGTTTATGAGCCACACAGTGGCGTGCCACTGGCTGATCAGACTCGCCAGATTTTAACGCTGTGCGGATTGTGCATCGATGGTTAGCCATCCTGTCACGGAACGGGGTGATCGTTTTTCCCACATACACACTGGAGCATGGACAAATTAGTATGTATATAACAAAGTTACTCATGCAACTCAATCGATGGTTTATCTTATACCTCCTGTTCAGATGTGGGTGCTGAAAGGAGTTACCTTTGGACATACTATTTCATGTGGTACAATTACCACAGGGAAAACAGCCCATTTTGGTGGGTTTAAGCCACGACTCCTTACGATAGTGACTGGCAGGATCAGACTTCACCAGGTAGTCTCTGAGGTTCTTAGCTCTACAATATATATATATGCTGTATTAGGCTACAATGTGTGATTTTGTAAAATTTTGGGATGGTGGTGTGCCGTACGATTTTTTTAATGTAAAAAAGTGTCCCACAGCAAAAAAAGGTTGGAAATCACTGACCTAGAGCACTGACAGAACTTTTTAGAAAATCTCAACTAAGCGTGAACTTTAGGGAATTTGGCCCTCTGTCTTTAACTTTGTATTCAAAGCCATGAAAATTATATCAAAATGGGCTCTTGTGACTATTTTAAGAATTAATTTTAAAAAATAACAGTCTGATTCAGGGTTTGAAAAATGTAGCAAGAGTATTGAAGAGCCAGAAAAAAATATGCTTGTCTTTTTTTTTTTTTTTTTTTGCAGATAAGTAAAATTGTAGGTTCAGTGGTTCCCGCAAACCCTCTTTTAAATTACATTAAAAGAAAATATTACCTGCATTTCTACTAATCTGTTGTTCTTCATATTACCACTGTAAATGCACGACCTGTTTTAACCTTCAATGAAAATTTTCTAAGGGACTAATTAAGAAGACTTGAAATAATTTCTGGGAGGAATTCATCGTCCTTGGCACTGCAATATGAAGAGAATTTATATTAAATGTCTGTTTACATATCTATATGACATTGTGTGTATATGAAATATATAAAAAAGCCGGCCAACCTTTAGGCTGACACTGGCAGCTGTGACAGGAAAATCTGCTGATTCCTTTGGGGCAGTTATATGCCAGGGTCTGTTTCCATGGCAATGTTGAGCTTAGAGGCCTAGGGCACAGGAAGTCTGTTCCCCCCTAATAAAAAAAAGCTATGTTTGCAATCTGTGAGCAGTGTTGTCTCCATGTGTTGATATAATCTAGAAAATCTTTGTGGTGTTTATAACATCTAAATAAAGTTTGCTAAAATTAGCACGTTTTAGCGGACTCTTAGCATTTATATTTTAATATTCAGTATCAATTATGTATTTTTCTCAGATATCAACTTGTAATGTATACAGATAAATATTTCATCAATAAAATGAAGCCAAGTAAAGTGAGTTTAGTAAATAATGGAATTCATTTGTAATCCGTATAGTTTTTGATGCACAGTTTTAAGATGATGTTGCAATCATTTTTTTTTTTGTGTGAAATATATTTTGTTGACAAAAAAAGTAGAAATATCTAATAAATTATGTATTTCTCAAGTTTTTTTTAAAATTATGTTATGTCATGCAGCATGGATGATTTCTTTTATAGGGATATAAAAGTACATTTAAATGGCTCCAATACATTAAACCATTTTTTTTATTGCACTATTGCATATATATAACTAGGGGTTCGAATTACAATTTGCTCCCAAAATGGCCTTTTTCTGTAAACATAAGTTAGTTGTCGAGTTTCTCAGGTGATGACAATGTAAAATTAATTCATTTGTTAAAAGCTTGCAGCAGCAAACGCCTTTTCATCAGATAAGCTCCCAAAAGGCCTTTTTGTATTTTAAGTACCTGTTCTTAAAATAGAAACTGGGAGGTCACTCAAAACTAACAGATACAATAGCCCATTCACAGGCCTTAAGATTTCAGTAAAGATTTATTGTGTTAATTCATTTGTACACTGTACTCCTTTACATGTATGGCATTAATCTATTGTAATCTGAATCCATCCTCATCACTGATTAAACATATGCCATACGTGTCTTGGCATTGTGGGCATACTTCAGTATCACACCGGGACCCCATCATCTACACATGGAGTGGCATCATCTCTTTAAGTGAAAGTTTAAGGCTAAGTCATACACTGTCGTGTTTGTCACTAACAGTACAGGCATCTTTATAACCGTGTTTTTAAAACTGGATTGTTTCCTGCCAACACCACTGCTAAACCATCTGAATGCCAATTGTATGTTGGCACGATGGGCATACTGGGCACCCTTTTTCTATTGCTTTATGGTCACTTTTAAAAGTATTGTTTATTTTACAATATTTATTTTATTGTTTGTTAAATTACCATTTCCATTTTGTTGTGTTCTTAAAACAAGATGGTGAATACAGGATTCTGTAAAGACTTAAATATTTTATACCAGATTTTAAAAGTACTGAAACTGAACCCACTCCATTGCAACATTTATCTGCCTAGGAGACGTTCTAACGAGATTGTGCCTACATGACTAGGTTTTATTGGGGACGTGCCTTCGTGCGCACTAAGTCCAAACACGCTCACGACTGTTTCAAAATTCTTGCTCCTACATTATTTAATTTGTAAACTGTAATGCACCTTCCATGAAAGTAAGTTCAATAATGTGCCCTTTTAAAACCCAGTCATGAAGACGCAATCTTGTTTTAGCATCTCATAGGCAGATACAGTGTTGCGATGGAGGGGGGTTTACACTTTACAGTTTCAGTACTTTCAAAAATCCAGTAGATATAATATTGTATCCATAAAATTTCATTTCAATAGAATTCCATTGTCATCTTGTTTTAAGATCACACCAATATGGAAAAGCTTTAAGTAACAATAGAAACAAATATTTTAAAAAACAATACTTGTGAAAGTTTAAAAGTGACCCTACAGCGATAGAAAATGGTGCTCAGTCTGCCCATCATGCCTATATTATTGAACGTGTAAACTGCAGTGCACCTTCATGAACATGTGTTCAGCAATGTAGGTGCAAGCACTTTGAAATGCACTCTCATGTCCTTGTTTACAGTGCATCAAGTGTCCCAGTCACAAAGGTACAATTGTGTTTGAACATCTCCTAGGCAGATACAATGTTGGAATTTAGGAGGATCACACTTTACAGTTTCAGTACTTTTAAAATTCAGTTTGAGAAGATAAGTCCTTTCAATAGAAACCCATAGCTGGCATCTAGTTTTAATATCGCATCCAAATGGAAATGGTGTTTCAACAAACAATAAAAATAAATATTGTTCAAAAAATCAAAGCAATTGTTGTGAAAGTTTAAAACTGACCATATATCAATGAAATGATTCCCAGTACTGACATTCAGATATTTTAGCAGTGTTGTGGATGGAAACAGATTGCAATAGTTACCTAAGGAACTGTTGATTGCACAATCCCGTTTTAAAACCCGGCTATGAAGACACCTGTACTGTTAGTGACAAACACGACAGGGCAAGTGTAACTTAGAATTTTCACTTTAAGAAATTGCTGCATCCCATTTTTAGATGTTGGGGTCCTCATGTGACTTTTCCTGTAGATCCCCTTAGCTGTGCAGGATATCATACTCAACACACAAACATATGTATATGGACCGATACATTATTATTATTATCAGGTATTTGTAGAGCGCTACCAGGTTCTGCAGCGCTATGAACATAGGTGATATATAAAAAATAATTACAGGGATCAAATGGGTAGAGGGTCCTGCCAAGAGTTGCTCTGTTGTAGTTGGATCTTATGAAGGTGGATTACAAACAGCTGGGCTCATAGGCTTACATGCTATGGGGTTTAAGGGGATATCGGTGGAGATAGGAATGTTAGTGTAGGTTGTATTCATCCCTGAATAGTAGAGTCTTCAGAGAGCACTTGAAGCTTTTAAAACTAGGGGAGAGTCTTGTGGAGCGAGGCAGAGAGTACCATAAGATGGGAGCCTGTCTGGAGAAATCTTGTAAACGGGAATGTGAGGAGGTAACGAGAGGAGGAGAGTAGGAGATCATGAGCGGAGCAAAGGGGTCAGGAGGGAGAGTATCTGGAGAAAAGGTCTGAGATGTAGGGGGAGCAATGCAATTGAGGGCTTTGTGTGTCAGAGTGAGAATTTTGTGTTTAATCCTGGAGGCAAGAGGAAGCCAGTGAAGGGATTGGCAGAGAGGTGCGGAAGATGAATGTGTAAGGAAGATTAACCTGGCAGAGGCATTCATTATGGATTGTAAAGGAGCTAGGCGGCAGCTAGGGAGACCAGAGAGTATGGAGTTTCTGTAGTCGAGGCGGGAAAGGATAAGAGAGTGAATTAAAATCTTAGTTGTGTCTTGTGTAAGGAAATGTCTGATTTTAGCAATGTTTTTAAGGTGGAAGCGGCAGGCTTTAGCCAAGGACTGAATGTGTGGAGGGAAAGAAGGATAGGAGTCAAGAGCGACCCCAAGACATCGGGCATGTGAGGTTGGGGTAATGATGGAGTTATCAACAGTTATAAAGACAATGGTGGGTGGCGATTTTGGAAGAAGGGTTGGAAATAAGGAGCTCAGTTTTGGAGAGATTTAGCTTGAGGCAGTAAGAGGACATCCAAGATGAGATATGAGAGAGACAGTTAGTGACATGGGTTAGCAAGGAAGGAGATAGTTCTGGGGCAGAGAGGTAGATTTGGGTATTGCTGGCATACAAATGATAGTGAAACCCGTGGGACTTTATTAAGGAACCTAATGAGGATGTGTAGATTGAGAAGAGAAGGGGAGCGAGGACAGAGCCTTGCGGTATCCCAACAGAAAGAGGTAACAGGCAGAGGATGCCCCAGAGAAGGCAACACTAAAGGTACAGTTAGACAGATAGGAAGAGAACCAAGAGAGAGCTGCGTTGCAGATGCTGAAGGATTGGAGGGTATGGAGCAAAAGAGGGTGGTCGACAGTATCAAAGGCTGCAGACAGATCAAGGAGGATAATTAGAGAGAAGTGGGCTCTGGATTTTGCTGTAAGTAGGTCGTTGGTAACCTTAACAATTGCTGTCTCTGTTGAGTGAAGGGGGTGAAAGCCAGAATACAGTGGATCAAGGATGGAGTTTAGTGTAAGGAAATGGGATGGACGTGCATATTCTAGCTTTTCAAGAAGCTTTGAGGCAAGAGGGAGTAGGGAAATAGGGCGGTAGTTAGATGGGAAGGTTGGATCGAGAGACGGTTTTTTAAAGATAGGTGTGACTAATGCATGTTTAAGAGATGTGGGAACTATACCAGTGCTGAGGGAGAGGTTGAAGATGCGTGTGAGTATAGAGGTAAGGGTAGAAGAGAGGGAGAGGAGTTGTTGTGAGGGGAAGGGGTCGAGGGGACAGGTAGTGAGGTGAGAGGATAGTACAAGGGCAGAAATGTCTTCCTCTGTAACAGGGGCAAAAGAGCTAAATTTATGGCTATGTGGGTTTTGGATGATTGTGAGCTTTTGAGGGGGTGGGAGACCAGTAGTATGCTGAGAGCTGATTTCATTTCTGATGGAGTCGATTTTGTTGTTGAAGTAGCTGGCAAAATCTTGAGCTGAGAGAAAAGTTGAGGTGGGGGTGGGCGGAGAAGCGTATTGAATGTGGAGAACAGACATTTTGGGTTTGAAGAAAGAGTAGAGATAAGAGTATAGAAGTAATGTTGCTTATATAGATTAAGGGCAGAATAGTTAGAGTTTAAGATGAACTTATAGTGAAGAATGTCAGCAGAACTCCCAGATTTCCTCCAGTGTCGCTTAGCAGTACGGAAACATCTGCGTAGCTACCGTTTCATAGGAGTATGCCAGGGCTGAGGATGAGTGTATGTTTTCTGAGCTATGGTAGGTGGGGCCAGATTATCAAGGACCGATGTAAGGGTGGAGTTATAGTGGCAGATAGATTCATCAAGACAGGAAAAGGAAGGGATGGGTGAGAGAAGAGGTTCAAGAGAGCTAGAGAGCTGTTGCTGATCTAATGACTTGATACTTCTGTGAAGTTTAGTGTGAGGGGTAGAAGGAGGGAGAGTTGTAGGGAGGGAGGTGATGTTACAAGTGATGAGGTGGTGGTCAGAAAGAGGAAAAGGTGAGTTTGTGAAGTTTGAGTGCATTGGTAGCTGAAAGTCAGATCAAGGGAGAGACCATCTTTGTGAGTGGGAGAGTCAGTCCATTGTGACAGTCCGAAAGAGGAAGTGGGTTGCAGAAGTTGTTTTGCAGAGGAGGCAGTGGGATTATCAACAGGCAGGTTGAAGTCACCGAGAATGAGGGCAGAGGTGTCTGAGGAAAGGAAGTAAGGTAGCCAGGCCGCAAAGTGATCTAGAATTAGAGTTGCAGAGCCAGGGGGGCGGTATATGACTGCAACGCGTAAAGAGAGGGTAAAGAATAAGCAAATCATCAATGTATTTGTTTAAAGGTGCAACGAGAGGAAAGTAAAATACCAACACCACCTCCTTGTCTATTGTCAGACCTAGGAGTGTGGCTGAAGTGGAGACCCGCATGTGACTTTGCAGCAGAGGAGGCGGTGTCTGAAGGAGAGAGCCAGGTTCCTGTGAGAGCCAGAAGATTGAGAGAGTGGGAGATGAAGAGGTCATGGATAGAAGTGAGCTTGTTGCAAACAGAGCAAGAGTTCCAAATTGCGCAAGTGAAGGGGGTGGTGGATTTAGATGCATAAGGAATGAGATTAAGGTTACCAGAGTTTTGTTTTTGAAGTCTATTGAAGTGTACACATGGGCATGCAGGTCAAGGAAGTTGTGGAGAACCAGGATTAGGGGAGATGTTGCCAGCAGCTAGTATTAGCAAGAGGGAGAGTGACATGAGATGCGGATTTGCAGTAGTGAGACTGTTTTTGCGATGAGTTGCAAGAGGGAGAGAGAGTCTTTAGGAATGTGTGGAATTCATGAATACAAAAGTAAGGTGAGGTTAAGAGAGATGAGCTAATGAGCAGTGCAGGTGGGGAGGGGTAAGGAGTAATTGAGTAAAGTAGTTTGTTAAACAGACAAAAGGTGGCAAAAAGGGATATTAAGATATTGTGCATTGTTTACAAAATAGTCAGACAGTGTATAAAACTCAGTATTAAAACAGAACTTGCCTTATTTACATATTTATTTACATATGGAAATGTGTGCCCTGGCCAGTGTATACAGCATATACAGTAGAGATCAATAGAGCTTTAATGAATTGATACATGTATACTAATACATCTGTCCTGTGTTTGCACATGTGCAAGAAAATATTCTGTTTCCAAATAGTCCTGAAATATTGTAGTTGTAAAAAAATTTCCAAAAATGCCCCCTAAAGGCCTTGAGGTTTCGAATTTTAAAACTTTTCATACCCATAGTGAAAATCAGGCTTCTAGCAAGGATCCAAAAACAGATTCGCTGGTGTGAGAAATAGTCATAAACTTGGCATTGTGATCACAAGAAAAATAGCAGACCAGGCCTCAGCCAATAGATTGTGATCAAGGCCTATGTGTTTTTCCCCTGCATATAAGTTAATCACATCGGAGTAGAAGTGCACTACTGGGAACTAACTGAACACACATGGTTAGCCAATGACAAGACACTGTCGGCTAGATTACAAGTTTTACGTTAAGGTAAAAAAGCAGCGTTAACAGGTCCTAACGCTGCTTTTTTACGCCCGCTTGCAGGTCTTGCAGGTTTAGGGGCACCGCACCCTTTTTTGGCCTTACCGCAAACCAACTTACGTAAATTTCGTAAAGGCTTTTTTCAATGGGACTTGCATATCGCCGGTATTACGAGTTTGTCCTGGGAGGCCAAAAAGTGAGCAGTACACCCTCTACCGCCAAGATTCCTATCGCATTTTAAAGTCAGTAGTTATGAGTTTTACACTACAAAGCTGTAGCATAAAACTCACATCTAAAGTACTAAAAAGTACACTAACACCCATAAACTACCTATTAACCCCTAAACCGAGGCCCTCCCGCATCGCAAACAATAAAATAATTAACCCCTAATCTGCTGCTCCGGACATTGCCGCCACTATAATAAACATATTAATCCCTAAACCGCCGCACTCCCACCTCGCAAACATTAGTTAAATATTATTAACCCCTAATCTGCTATCCCTAACATCGCTGCAACCTACCTACATTTATTAACCCCTAATCTGCCACCGCCACTATATTAAATTTATTAACCCCTAAATCTAAGTCTAACCCTAACACCCTCTAACTAAAATATAATTAATATAAATCTAAATAAAATTCCTATCATTACCTAAATTATTCCCATTTAAAACTAAATACTTACCTGTAAAATAAACCCTAAGATAGCTACAATATAAGTAATAGTTACATTGTATCTAGCTTAGGGTTTATTTTTATTTTACAGGCAAGTGTGTATTTATTTTAACTAGGTAGAATAGTTACTAAATAATTATTAACTATTTAATAACTACCTAGCTAAAATAAATACAAATTGACCTGTAAAATAAAACCTAACTTAAGTTATACTAACACCTAACACTACACTACATTAAATAAATTAAATACAATTAGCTAAATTACAAAAAAAAAAAAAAACCCACTAAATTACAGAAAATAAAAAACAAATTACAAGATATTTAAACTAATTACAACTAATCTAAGAGCCCTATCAAAATAAAAAAGCCCCCCCCCCAAAAAAACAAACAAAAAACCCAGCCTAAACTAAACTATCAATAGCCCTTAAAAGGGCCTTTTGCGGGGCATTGCCCCAAAGAAATCAGCTCTTTTACCTGAAAAAGAAATACAAACAACCCCCCAACAGTAAAACCCACCACCCACACAACCAACCAACCCCTCAAATAAAACCCTAACTAAACAAACCTAAGCTCCCCATTGCTCTGAAAAGGGCATTTGGATGGGCATTGCCCTTAAAAGGGCATTTAGCTCTATTGCTGCCCAATAAAACCCACCCAAAACCCACCCAATACACCCTTATAAAATCCTAACACTAACCCCCGAAGATTCACTTACCAGGAGAAGTCTTCATCCAAGCGGAAAGATGTCCTCAACGAAGCCGGCAGAAGTGGTCCTCCAGACGGGCAGAAGTCTTCATCCTGACGCCGAAATCTTCTATCTTCATCCATCCGGCGCGGAGCGGGTCCATCTTCAAGACATCCGGCGCGGAGCATCCTCTTCTTCCGACGTCTTCTTGCTGAATGAAGGTACCTTTAAATGACTCCATCCAAGATGGTGTCCCTTAGATTCCGATTGGCTGATAGAATTCTATCAGCCAATCGGAATTAAGGTTGAAAAAATCCTATTGGCTGATCCAATCAGCCAATAGGATTGAGCTTGCATTCTATTGGCTGATTGGAACATCAATCCTATTGGTTGATCCAATAAGCCAATAGGATTGAGGTCACATTCTATTGGATGTTCCAATCAGCCAATAGAATGCAAGCTCAATCCTATTGGCTGATTGGATCAGCCAATAGGATTTTTTCAACCTTAATTCCGATTGGCTAATAGAATTCTAACAGCCAATCGGAATCTAAGGGACGTCATCTTGGATGACGTCACTTAAAGATACCTTCATTCAGCAAGAAGATGTCGGAAGAAGAGGATGCTCTGCGCCGGATGTCTTGAAGATGGAGCCACTCCACGTCGGAAGGATGAAGATAGAAGATGCCGTCTGGGTGAAGACTTCTGCCCGTCTGGAGGACCCCTTCTACCCGTCTGGAGGACCACTTCTGCCAGCTTTGTTGAAGACATCTTGCTGATTGGATGAAGACTTCTCCCGGTAAGTGAATCTTCAGGGGTTAGTGTTTTTTTTTTTTTTAAGGGTGTATTGGGTGGGTTTTATTTTTAGGTTAGGGCTTTGGGCAGCAATAGAGCTAAATGCCCTTTTAAGGGCAATGCCCATCCAAATGCCCTTTTCAGGGCACTGGGGAGCTTAGGTTTTTTAAGTTAGGGTTTTATTTGGGGGGTTGGTTGTGTGGGTGGTGGGTTTTTACTTTTGGGGGGGTTGTGTGTATTTCTTTTTCAGGTAAAAGAGCTGATTTCTTTGGGGCAATGCCCCGCATAAGGCCCTATTGATAGTTTAGTTTAGGCTAGGTTTTTTTTTTTATTTTGGGGGGCTTTTTATTTTGATAGGGCTCTTAGATTAGGTGTAATTAGTTTAAATATCTTGTAATTTGTTTTTTATTTTCTGTAATTTAGGGTTTGTTTTTTGTAATTTAGCTAATTGTATTTAATTTATTTCATTGTATTTAATTTAGGTAAGTTATTTAATTGTAGTGTAGTGTTAGGTGTTAGTGTAACTTAGGTTAGGTTTTATTTTACAGGTCAATTTGTATTTATTTTAGCTAGGTAGTTATTAAATAGTTAATAACTATTTAGTAACTATTCTACCTAGTTAAAATAAATACAAACTTGCCTATAAAATAAAAATAAACCCTAAGCTAGATACAATGTAACTATTAGTTATATTGTAGCTAGCTTAGGTTTATTTTATAGGTAAGTATTTTAGTTTTAAATAGGAATAATTTAGTTAATGATAGTAATTTTATTTAGATTTTTTTTAAATTATATTTGGGTTTGGATTAGACTTAGGTTTAAAGGGTTAATAAATTTAGAATAGTGGCGGCGACGTTGGGGGTGGCAGATTAGGGGTTAATAAATGTAGGTAGGTTGCAGCGACATTGGGGGAGGGAGATTAGGGGTTAAAAAATATAATGTAGGTGTCGGCGATGTTGGGGGCAGCAGATTAGGGGTTCATAAGTATAATGTAGGTGAGGGCGATGTCCGGAGCGACAGATTAGGGGTTAATAATTATAATGTAGGTGGTGGCGATGTCGGGGGGGCAGATTAGGGGTTAATAAGTGTAAGAATAGGGGTGTTTAGACTCTGGGTTCATGTTAGGGTGTTAGGTGTAAACATAAAATGTGTTTCCCCATTGGAATCAATGGGGCTGCGTTACTGAGTTTTACGCTGCTTTATTGCAGGTGTTAGACTTTTTCTCAGCCGGCTCTCCCCATTGATGACTATGGGGAAATCGTGCACGAGCACGTATAACCAGCTCTCCGCTGACTTAAGCAGCGCTGGTATTGAAGTGCGATATTAAGCACAATTTTGCTCTACGCTCACTTCTTGCCTGTTAACGCTGGGTTGATAAAAACCCGTAATACCAGCGCTGCAGGTAAGTGAGCGCTGAGAATAAACTGCAAGTTAGCAACGCACCCGTTACTGCAAAACTTGTAATCTTGGCGTGTGTTTGGCAACCAATCACCAGCTACCTTTTAATAAGGAATTGCTTCTGCTAAGACTATGTACATGTTTTGCAAGTTTGTATCATATGTGTGTGTGTCATATTTTTTACATTTATTTACCTATTCTTATTTTTAACACACTGTCACCTTTTTCTAGGGGGAAAATACAAATGTAATCCGATTTGTTTGCTGTGGTGACTAAATTCACAGCTGATTTTGCTTGGGAAAAACATTACAAAAGTATTTTTTCTATTAGATATTTAGAATTTTATTTCAAGTGAAATAGAGGGTAGCTTAAAATGCTACAAACACACATTATATAATATCACAATAAAAGTTTGATTTGTATTTTACAGCTGCAAGACCTAGAAGGGATCCAACTGTACCAAGATAAATTTTAGGTGTTCCTGTCACAGCCATTTTAGGGAAGTGCATTTGTGTTTTGTGCATTTTAAATCATGGGGGTAGGGCCTAATTATAAGTAGCTTCCTGGCGCCTAGGTTTGTTGAGCCATAGCTGAAGGTATAAAAAATAGGGTTTTTGCACTTTGTGTTGGTGGCAGTTTTATTCTTGAAATTGTCTGAGATTTTGACGAATGAGGCTGGTAATTTGTTGACATATATTAGGGTTTCATAGATTGAGGGCTAAGGTGTATGACTGTAGAATGAACTTCATAAAGTCAGTGATAGGGGCCGATTTATTAACGTGCGGACGGACATGATACAATGTAGTGTATCATGTCCGCTGTACATTGATAAATGCCGACAGCAAAATGCAACATTTTTTTCACTGTGTTGGTATCTGAGGGATTATAAGAAATGTGCGCTTTTTACTCTGCTGCAAAGTTTCTGTTCCTGCCGCTCATGTGACTCCCCGCCCTTCAATTTTAGATTCAGAGCAGAGCAGCATCATTTCTATGTGAGCTCTCTTCTGTAACGGCTCGTTTGACCAATCTGCAGGGGAGTTTGTCGAATATTGGTAAATGTTCAGGTAGGGCACCTCAGGCTGGCTGAGGTGTAGAGGCGCATACTTTGTTTTTTCCTGATTTATCTGTTAGCGTTTTTGCGCTCTGACATAACTTTTTCCTTTTTAAAGTGACAGTAGTCATTTTCAAGCTATCTTGTATTACATTTCTTTTGGAGATAAATCCAAGCTATGGACTATGAACAGGAGTCTGTTTCTCTTAATAAATGTTTACTGTGTTTGGAGGCCCAAATTGTTTTGCCTATGCAATTTTGTTCCTCATGTTTAGCCAGGACGCTTAAGTTTAAAGATAAATTACTGCCTTCAGAGCCTAATGTCTTCCAAGATGATGCTGTTCAGGAAATGCCACAGCTTTCTCCTCAAACATACCAAGCCTTAATAGCTTCACATACAGTGCCCTGCGGTTCCTCTCAGCCTCCTGGAGGAGTGTATTTGACAATAGATTTTGCTGCACAGATATCTTCTGCGGTATCTGCGGCTTTATCTGCTTTTCTCATGATGGGGAAGCGCGAGAGGAAATCAAAACATTTTTCTGATAGTAAGGTGTCTGTTCCATCTTCTGCTGTGAGGGTTGACCTTTCCTATAAGTCTGATGGGAAGGATACCTTGGTAGCTTCTGAGGGCAAGATCTCAGATTCGGACAGTATAAATCATTTGACTGATTCTAAAGAATTAAGCTTCAGATTTAAGCTTGAACACCTTTGTTTACTTTTAAAGGAGGTACTAGTTACTTTGGACGACTCAGACTGTCAACGACTCTGACTGCCAACCCTAAAAAATCTAGTAAGCTTAATAAATACTATGTTCCATCTGCGGAAGTATTTCCTGTCCTGTCCCAGACCGTGTGTCGGAGATCATTTCTCAGAAATGGGATAAGCCAGGGGTTCCCTTTTCCCCTTCCCCCGTTTTTAAGAAGATGTTTCCTGTTGCTGACTCCATTAGGAACTCATGGTGCACTGTGCCTAAAGTAGAAGGAGCTATTTCCATTCAGGCCAAGAGTACCATGATGTCTGTAGAGGATAGCTGTTCTTTTAAAGATTCCATGGATACAAACCTGGAGGCTTATTTAAAGAAAGTGTATGTTTATCAGGGAATACAATGGCAGCCTGCCGTTTGTATTTATATTGTAAGAAGCGCAGCATTTTATTGGTGTGACGCTTTGTCCAAGCTAATTTTAGAAGAGACTCTCAAGCTGGCTAATTCCTTTATCTCTGATGCCAATATGCAACTCATTAGACTGGGAGCCAAGATGTCTGGTTTCACTGTTCTAGCCCGCAGGGCTCTGTGGTTAAAATCTTGGTCAGCTGATGTTACCTTAAAGTCCAAGCTCTTGCCGCTACCTTTCAAGGGCAAGACCCTGTTTGGCCCTGGTCTGGCAGAGATAATTTCTGAAATTTCCATTTGGAAAGGGGTCTTTTGTGCCACAGGACAAGAAGAATAGACCTAAGGGATGTCAAAATTCTAATTTTAGTTCCTTTCGTAACGTCAAGGGTTAAAAGTCTTCCTCCTCCTCCAAGCCGGAGCAGTCCAAGTCCTCTTGGAGACCCAATCAGATTTGGAATAAGGGGAAGCAGTCAAAGAAGCCTTCATCTGAGTCTAAGTCAGCATGAAGGGTCCGCCCCCGGTCCGGTAGTGGATCAAGTGGGGGTAGACTTTCCTTGTTTAGTCAAGCTTGGATACGGGATGCCTCAGACCCTTGGGCTGTGGACATAGTATCTCAGGGTTACAAAATAGAATTCAATACTTGTCCTCCCAGGTGCAGATTTCTCCTCTCAAGATTATCTGCAGATCAGGTAAAAAGAGAGGCATTCTTAAGATCCATTCAGGATCTTTCTTCCCTGGGAGTGATTTTTCCAGTTCCAGTAAAGGAACAGGGTCTAGAATTCTATTCAAATCTGTTTGTGGTTCCCAAAAAAGAGGGAACTTTTTGACCTGAAATGTCTCAACAAGTTTTTCAGGTTACTGTCCTTCAAGATGGAGACCATTTGGTCCATTCTTCCTTTGGTCCATGAGGGTCAGTTCATGACCACCATGTTTCCATTCACAGGGATCATTTCCAGTTTCTGAGATTTGCTTTTCTAGACGAGCACTTTCAATTTGTTGCTCTTCCGTTTGGCTTTGCCACGGCTCCCAGAATTTTCTCAGGGAATTGTGGTGGCTCCTTACCTAGACGACATCTTGGTTCAGGCAGCATCTTTTCAACTAGCAAACTTGTTGTCTTTTCTACGTTCCCACGGATGGAAAGTGAATCTGAAGAAGAGTTCCCTTGTTCCATCTACAAGGGTGTGTTTCTTAGGGACCATCATAGATTCCCTATCTATGAAGATTTTTCTGACGGAGGTCAGAAAATCCAAACTTCTCTCTTCTTGCCTCTCTCTCCAGTCTACTGTTCGGCCATCAGAGGCCCAATGCATGGAGGTCATTGGTCTCATGGTCGCTTCCATGGACATCATTCCCTTTGCTCGATTCCATTTGAGAGCTCTACAATTATGCATGCTCAGTAAATGGAACGGAGACCATTCAGATCTGTCTCAGAGGATAGATCTGGACCAGTTGACAAGAGACTCTCTCTCTCGTGGTGGATTTCTCAGGATGCTTCCAGAGACCCTCCTGGGTGATTGTGACCACGGACGCCAGTCTACTAGGCTGGGGAGCAGTCTGGGACTCTTTAAAGGTTCAGGGCCTGTGGTCTCGGGAGGAGTCTTCTCTCCTCATAAACATCTTGGAGTTGAGAGCTATCTTCAATGCCTTGATGGCTTGGCCTCAGTTATCTTTAGCCCAGTGTATCAGATTCCAGTCAAACAACATTACTTCAGTGGCTTACATCAACCACCAGGGAGGAACTTGGGAGTTTCTTGGCCATGAAGGAGGTGATTCTGATTATTCAGTGAGCAAAAGCTCACGATTGTCTTCTATCTGCCATCCACATTCCAGGAGTAGACAACTGGGAGGCAAATTTTCTGAGCAGACAGACCTTTAATCCCGGGGAGTGGGCTCTCCATCCGAAGGTGTTTTCCAGGTTAACCCTCAAGTGGGTGGTGCTGGAGTCGGATCTGATGGCATCTCGTCAGAACACCAAGCTTCCAAGGTACAGTTCAAGGTCAAGAGATCCTCAGGCCGCCCTGATAGATGCTCCGGCGGTCCCTTGGGATTTTAGTCTAGCATAGTTGTTTGCTCTCCTTCCACAAGTCATTGCTCGTATTAAACAGGAGAGATCATCTGTAATTCTGATAGCTCCTGCATGGCCTTGCAGTATCTGGTTTGCAGACCTGGTGAAGATGTCTTCTCTTCCAACTTGGATGTTACCTCTGAGGAAGGACCTTGTAACTCAGGGTCCTTTCCTCAATCAAAATCTAGTTTCTCTGAAGCTGACTGCATTGAGATTGAACACTTAGTTTTAGCTAAGCGTGGATTTTCTAAGTCATTCACTGATACTATGCTTTAGGCCCGCAAACCAGTTACTTGTAAGATTTACCATAAGGTATGGCACAAATACCTTTATTGGTGTGAATAGAAGGGCTTCTCTTGGAGTAGGGTCAGGATTCCTAGAATTTTGTCTTTTCTCCAGAAAGGTCTGGAGAAGGGTTTGTTGGTTAGTTCTCTGAAGGGTCAGATTTCTGTGCTATCTATTCTTTTACACAAGCGTCTGGCGGATATGCCAGACATTCAGTCTTTTTGTCATGCCCTGGAAAGAATCAGGCCAGTGTTTAAACCTGTTGCTCCTCCTTGGAGCTTGAACCTTGTGCTTAAGATTTTGCAGCAGGCTCCATTTGAGCCAATGCTTTCTGTAGATATTAAGTTTTTATCTTGGAAAGTTGTGTTTCTTCTTGCTATTTCCTCTGCTCGCAGAGTTTCTGAACTCTCGATTCTGCAGTGTGGTTTGCCTTACCTTATTTTTTTTTTTATTGAGGATTTAAAGAAAACAATACAAGCAACTGAATACTCAAAACATCACGCCAAGCATATACCTGACAGTTAGGTAGTCACCATATAGCTTCATCCATCAACGTACATGTTGCTTGAAAATATACATACAGATTAAGCCTTGAACCTCAGTTTTCTGATATTACATAACCTCCTAGAATATAATAATATATAATATGGGATTAGATTATTACCCCCAAAGAACTAACGAGGCCTCTCTTGGACCTCCTGGAGTACCTTATAAACATAATAAGGAGGAGAAAAAAAAAAATCAACAGCAAAAAAAATAAAATGAATAGGCCACTCTTGGACCTAAGGAACGAAGTAATATAATATCTTATCAACCATATGGATTATAAGTTAAATGTAAGAACAGAATGAATATTTAACAGCATTCTTAACATTATCTCAATTAATTTTATAGGCCTTTCTAAGCCTTTACTAAGGTGCCTATTCCCGCCTTATGCTAGGGCAAATAAGTTGAGATGGAGTTTAAGGATTGGCTGTCAAGGAATAACCTTTTAAAACCTCAACTAATACTTCCAGGTTGCTCAAATTCTGGGAAGCTGCTACATGGGATACTAAGGAGCGTTAAATGTCTGCTATGCAGGATTGGATATGAGCGACCCATCCACCTGAGGTAACTCAATGTGATACCTGATGTGGAAAAAGCTGTAAGCAACATGAAAGGGTGCTTGTGGGCAGACATTAAAAATCAGAAATCAAAATAAGGGCTGAACTAGAATATAGATAACACAAGGGACAAGCTCTGTATTAGGGGGTAGACAATCAAATCTAGTATTAAGGTGCCATTTGATTGCCCATCTTAGACTATAAGACTCTAGGGGGGAAATAAAATACCGGTCTCAACACAATTGTGTGGCCTGCAGCCATCTAAAACCCCAGTTAGAATAAATTAGGCAGGTGTATGTCAAAATATAAATGTAGACCCTTATGGCTTGAAAAATAACCTATATGACTAATGGTGGGGAGTTATATAATTTTTATGACAGTAATGCAGTGGTAATCTTCTATGGGACATAAGCTAACAATATGAATTAATACTTCACTTGTAATATAGGGTAGGTACCTAGAAGAGTTATGACACCTAGGTATGTATTAACCAATGCTTATCTTTGCATCTTATAATGAGGCAGACCATAACAGCATAAATATATAAATTGTGGACGATCTCATCCCAAAATGACTTGTACAGTTTCACATCTGCAGGTCTGGTCGTCACACATACAACCCCACATATTATCACACATTGTCCATAGCCCTACAAACTAATAAAACTCCCTTGGGAGATAGCTGATGTGAGAGTCACATATATAGTAAAATTAAAAGGGTAGTAGTGTAGCAAGTATCTTGGAGTTAACACTGTACACAATGTCCCGGTAAAAGTCTCTGCTGCAGTTCCGTGAGCCAGAACTGTGGGGCAGCTACCTCAGATCTATGTACAGGGATCTGATCGCCCCTGTCTCCAGCCTGGGCCTCCCGGATCAAAAAGTTGGCACCGGTTACCTTCTGGGTCAATAAAAACCAAGCCTCTGGCAGCCGATTTCATGCTGCGCAAAATGTGACACTGATGTGCAGAGTGGAGAGCTGTATCCTAATCCTCCGTCTCTTCCCCATTGTGTTCCGCACGGTGAGCTGGTTTCGCTCGTAACTGCTCCTCCCAGATTATCTACTCTAAGTCCCGGTGCTCCAACAATACCGGAGGTGGCTTCATCCAGACACCAACGGCCTGGAAATGGTGTGCGCTCATCGATCTGATAGGCAAGGTACATGTATCTGTTTTAGCCCTAGTCGCCTCAGACAGTTGTCTCTCGGTGAACAAGATCCTTTGCTCTCTTAGGCCCATGAGTCTGTCCAAAGAAATGTGCATATCCCCAGTGGTGCTCTCCCGGCCCCCTAGGTGACAGGTCTGGTCGTTCTCAGCCGGATCTTGAGCTTGAGGTAAAGTGTCCGATGAGCTCAGGGTGGAGATCTGGGTACTCGGGTCCGTGTCTGATAACGCCACAGAGGCTCTTGGCATTGAGTGTCGGGAACCAACTTGTTTTGCTAGCTCAGACACGCTACCCCACTCAGCTGACCAGGATTGTAATAATTTCTCATGATGTTCCATTAGTAAGTTTGTCACTGCTTCAAGCAGAAAGTTATCAATAGGCGCCATCTTTAGAAAGTGCGTGTATAGCGGGAAAGGCACTTATCCGTCTCTTATTCTGCCAAGTAAGGCGATTGCTGCACGATATAATCTTATATGGTATAATATGAAGGTGAGTTTATATTTTCAGTGTCTGTGCACTGCTTACCCGGCCTGTATTATTACCGGGGGGGTGTTGAGAGCCTCTCAGTGAAGAGATTGCCGTAGGCCTCAACGCTCCGGATTAGCTTGCAAAGGTGGAAAGCAGATTAAAATTATATCCTCCAAATCAGACGGCTAGATTTAGAGTTCTGCGGCCAAAGGGGTGCGTTAGATACGCGTGCTTTTTTCCCCCGCACCTTTTAAATACCGCTGGTATTTAGAGTTCACAGAAAGACTGCGTTAGGCTCCAAAAAAGGGAGCGTAGAGCATATTTAACGCCACTGCAACTCTCGATACCAGCGGTGTTTACGGACGCGGCCAGCTTCAAAAACGTGCTCGTGCACGATTCCCCCATAGAAAACAATGGGGCTGTTTGAGCTGAAAAAATACCTAACACCTGCAAAAAAGCAGCTTTCAGCTCCTAACGCAGCTACATTGTTTCCTATAGGGAAAGTCTGCACCTAACACTCTCACATGTACCCCGAGTCTAAACACCTCTAACCTTACACTTATTAACCCCTAATCTGCCGACCCTGCTATCGCTGACACCTGCATATTATTATTAACCCCTAATCTGCCGCTCCGTATACCGCCGCTACCTACATTATACCTATGTACTCCTAATCTGCTGCCCCTAACACCGCCGACCCCTATATTATATTTATTAACCCCTAATCTGCCCCCCACAACGTCGCCTCCACCTACCTACAATAATTAACCCCTAATCTGCCGACCGCACCGCACCGCTACTATAATAAATGTATTAACCCCTAATCCGCCTCACTCCCGCCTCAATAACCCTATAAATAAATAGTATTAACCCCTAATCTGCCCTCCCTAACATCGCTGACACCTAACTTCAAGCATTAACCCATAATCTGCCAACCGGAGCTCACCGCTATTCTAATAAATTTTTTAACCCCTAAAGCTAATTCTAACCCTAACACCCCCCTAATTTAAATATAATTTAAATCTAACAAAATAAATTAACTATTATTAAATAAATTAATCCTATTTAAAGCTAAATACTTACCTGTAAAATAAACCCTAATATAGCTACAATATAAATTATAATTATATTGCTGCTATTTTAGGATTAATATTTATTTTACAGGCAACTTTGTAATTATTTTAACCAGATACAATAGCTATTAAATAGTTAATAACTATTTAATAGTTACCTAGTTAAAATAATTACAAAATTACCTGTAAAATAAGTCCTAACCTAAGTTACAATTAAACCTAACACTACACTATCAATAAATATATTAAATAAAATACCTACAATTACCTACAATTAAACCTAACACTACACTATCAATAAATTAATTAAATACAATACCTACAAATAAATACATTTAAATAAACTAACTAAAGTATAACAAATAAAAAAGAACTGAGTTACAAAAAATAAAAACAAATTTACAAACATTAGAAAAATATTACAACAATTTTAAACTAATTACACCTACTCTAAGCCCCCTAATAAAATAACAAAGCCCCCCAAAATAAAAAAATGCCCTACCCTATTCTAAATTAAAAAAGTTCAAAGCTCTTTTACCTTACCAGCCCTTAAAAGGGCCCTTTGTGGGGCATGCCCCAAAGAATTCAGCTCTTTTGCCTGTAAAAGAAAAATACAACCCCCCCCAACATTAAAACCCACCGCCCACATACCCCTAATCTAACCCAAACCCCCCTTAAATAAACCTAACACTACCCCCCTGAAGATCATCCTACCTTGTCTTCACCACACCGGGTATCACACCGATCCGTCCTGGCTCCGAAGTCTTCATCCAAGCCCAAGCAGGGGCTGGCGATCCATAATCCGGCTGAAGTCTTCTATCAAGCGTCGGCTGAAGAGGTCCAGAAGAGGCTCCAAAGTCTTCATCCTATCCGGGAAGAAGAGGCGATCCGGACCGGCAACCATCTTGATCCAAGCGGCATCTTCTATCTTCATCCGATGACGAACGGCTCCATCCTGAAGACCTCCACTGCGAATGTATCCTCTTCTTCCGACGTCCAACTGAAGAATGAAGGTTCCTTTAAAGGACGTCATCCAAGATGGCATCCCTCGAATTCCGATTGGCTGATAGGATTCTGATAGGCTGATTGGAATCAGCCAATCAGATTCAAATTCAATCCGATTGGCTGATTGGATCAGCCAATCAGATTGAGCTCGCATTCTATTGGCTGTTGCGATCAGCCAATAGAATGCAAGCTCAATCTGATTGGCTGATTCCATCAGCCAATCAGAATTTTCCTAACTTAATTCCGATTGGCTGATAGAATCCTATCAGCCAATCGGAATTCGAGGGACGCCATCTTGGATGACGTCCCTTAAAGGAACCTTCATTCTTCAGTTGGACGTCGGAAGAAGAGGATAGATCCGCAGTGGAGGTCTTCAGGATGGAGCCGTTCGTCATCGGATGAAGATAGAAGATGCCGCTTGGATCAAGATGGTTGCCGGTCCGGATCGCCTCTTCTTCCCGGATAGGATGAAGACTTTGGAGCCTCTTCTGGACCTCTTCAGCCGACGCTTGATAGAAGACTTCAGCCGGATTATGGATCGCCAGCCCCTGCTTGGGCTTGGATGAAGACTTCGGAGCCAGGACGGATCTGTGTGATACCCGGTGTGGTGAAGACAAGGTAGGATGATCTTCAGGGGGGGTAGTGTTAGGTTTATTTAAGGGGGATTTGGGTTAGATTAGGGGTATGTGGGTGGTGGGTTTTAATGTTGGGGGGGGTTGTATTTTTCTTTTACAGGCAAAAGTGCTGAATTCTTTGGGGCATGCCCCACAAAGGGCCCTTTTAAGGGCTGGTAAGGTAAAAGAGCTTTGAACTTTTTTAATTTAGAATAGGGTAGGGCATTTTTTTTATTTTGGGGGCTTTGTTATTTTATGAGGGGGCTTAGAGTAGGTGTAATTAGTTTAAAATTGTTGTAATATTTTTCTAATGTTTGTAAATATTTTTTTATTTTTTGTAACTTAGTTCTTTTTTATTTTTTGTACTTTAGTTAGTTTATTTAAATGTATTTTTTTGTAGGTATTGTATTTAATTAATGTATTGATAGTGTAGTGTTAGGTTTAATTGTAGGTAATTGTAGGTATTTTATTTAATTTATTTATTGATAGTGTAGTGTTAGGTTTAATTGTAACTTAGGTTAGGATTTATTTTACAGGTAATTTTGTAATTATTTTAACTAGGTAACTATTAAATAGTTATTAACTATTTAATAGCTATTGTAACTGTTTAAAATAATTACAAAGTTGCCTGTAAAATAAATATTAATCCTAAAATAGCAGCAATATAATTATAATTTATATTGTAGCTATATTAGGGTTTATTTTACAGGTAAGTATTTAGCTTTAAATAGGATTAATTTATTTAATAATAGTTAATTTATTTCGTTAGATTTAAATTATATTTGTTAGGGGGGTGTTAGGGTTAGAATTAGCTTTAGGGGTTAAAAAATTTATTAGAATAGCAATGAGCTCCGGTCGGCAGATTAGGGGTTAATGCTTGAAGTTAGGTGTCGGCGATGTTAGGGAGGGCAGATTAGGGGTTAATACTATTTATTATAGGGTTATTGAGGCGGGAGTGAGGCGGATTAGGGGTTAATAACTTTATTATAGTAGCGGTGTGGTTCGGTCGGCAGATTAGGGGTTAATAAGTGTAGGTAGGTGGCGGCGACGTGGGGGGGGCAGATTAGGGGTTAATAAATATAATATAGGTGTCGGCGGTATTAGGGGCAGCAGATTAGGGGTACATAGGGATAACTTAGCTGGCGGCGGTGTACGGAGCGGCAGATTAGGGGTTAAAAAATGTAATAGAGTGGCGGCGATGTGGGGGGACCTCGGTTTAGGGGTGCATAGGTAGTTTATGGGTGTTAGTGTACTTTAGAGCACAATAGTTAAGAGCTTTATGAACCGGCGTTAGCCCAGAAAGCTCTTAACTACTGACTTTTTTTTGCGGCTGGAGTTTTGTCGTTAGATTTCTAACGCTCACTTCAGCCACGACTCTAAATACCGGCGTTAGAAAGATCCCATTGAAAAGATAGGATACACAATTGACGTAAGAGGATCTGCGGTATGGAAAAGCCGCGGCTGCAAAGTGAGCATTAGACCCTTTCCTGACTGACTCCAAATACCAGAGGGCGGTAAAAACCAGCGTTAGGAGCCTCTAACGCTGGTTTTGACGGCTACCGCCCAACTCTAAATCTAGCCGAGAGTGACCTGTAGAATCCGTATATTAGGGTAGTAAAGCTGGATAATCAGTTAATTCACTGACAATCGGCAAAGTATCAGTGATCCACACAGAGCTTCTAATTTTGCGACCATTCAAGGTGCTGCCCAGAGACACGCCCCTTTACCTTATTTTTCATGCGGATAAGGTGGTCCTTCGTACTAAGTTAGGATTTCTCCCTAAAGTGGTTTTAGATCAAAGCATTACTCAGGAAATTGTTCTTCCTTCTCTTTGTCCTAATCTTTCTTCTCATAAGGATGTCTTTTGCATAACTTGGATGTTGTGCATGCTCTTAAATTTTACCTACAGACTGCTAAGTATTTTCGCCAATCTTTGGCCCTTTTTGTTTGTTTCGCTGGAAAGCGGAAGGGCCAGAAGGCCTCCTCTATTTCTCTTTCCCTCTAGTTGAGAAGTATGATTCGTTTTGCTTATGAGACTACTGGACAGCAGCCTTCTGAAAGAATTAGGGCTCATTCTACTAGCACTGTCTCCTCATCCTGGGCTTTCAAAAATGAAGCTTCTGTGGAACAGATTTGCAGATTTGCATGGCGGCTACATGGACTTCTATGCATACTTTTTCTAAATTTTACGAATTTGATACTTTTGCCTCGGCTGAGGTATCCTTTGGGAGAAAGGTTCTTCAAGCGGTGGTGCCTTCGATTTAGGCCTGCTGTCTTGTTCTACCTCCCTGTTCATTCTGTGTCCTCTAGCTTGGGTATTGGTTCCCATTAGTATTTTGAACGACATTGTGGACTCTCCATGTCTTAGGAAAGAAAACTAAATTTATGCTTACCTGATACATTTCTTTCTTTCCGGACATGGAGAATCCACAACCCCACCCTTAATTAAGACAGTATTTTTTGTTAACCCTCAGGCGCTTCCACACCTTTGTGCCATCTTCTTTTACCATTTCCCTTCAGCTAAATGACTGGGGGTTATGGGTAAGGGAAGTGACACTTAACAGCTCTACTGGTGTGCTCTTTGCCTCCTCCTGCTGGCCAGGAGTGAATATCCCACTAGTTATTGGAATTACGACGTGTACTCTCCATGTTCATAAAGAATGAAAATTATCAGGTAAACATAAATTTTGTTTTTAACGGTTGAATTTTTTTCCATTTTAGCAAGATTTTCATCCAAAATAATGAAAAACATTGGGAAATATATTTGCTTGAGAAGAAAGTGGCCGAATCTTCTTATCTTCTGTAACGGGATTTTAACAGTTCTCATTCTGTAAATCATGAAACTGCTAAGTGGCCAAATCCAAAATATCTGCAAAAGTTCCAAACCTCAGTGAACAGAACAAATTTTGCTGAAAATCTATTTCTGTAATAAAATGGCGAAAGAAGGTTCTAGATTATTTATTGTAGAAAACAGTTCAAATGGTTCCCATCCCAAAGATCTGATTTTCCTTTAAACTCAAATCCTGTTAAAAATATTAACTTGTTCTAATTTTTAAAATGCACTGAGGTCCCTGGGAGGCAGCTGAGAGGCTAAAACACTAATAAAGTACCGCTTTATTATGCACTGTGTTTTAATTTGAAATAGTATTTTCTAAGATGCCTCCAAGGGACCTCAGTGCATTTTAAACATTAGAACAAGTTAATATTTCCCCTCAGATGTGAAGATTTGGGGCTCACAGGAACTGTAGTGACAGAACAGGAAGTATCATGATCCATCCCACAGCACCGCCTGTAATGAAAAAGCCGGTGTCATGTCAGTGCTAAATTCCGATGGGCCACTCTCATTCTACAGTAACACCAGTCCACGTGTGCAAAATTAAGGTGTTATAGTAATTTATAAGAATTTAATAACTAAGCTCAACTGAGCAAATGGTTAATTGTGACTGTTGGATTTGAGTCATGGACATTTAGTGATGTTTTGGGCACTTGCCTAAACCATTGCTACATGAAATAAATCATTAGTTTGATTGTTCAAGCCGAAACATGGACATATATATATATATATATATATATACTGTGCACTCTTGAACATGCTCAGTCGGAGCTGATGCCTCAAATTGTGAATATTCAAAGATTGTGCACATTTTATTAACAGTAGTAAACTGGAAGTTTTCTTTTTTTACATTATATGCTCTGTCTGAATCTTGAAGTTTTAATTTTGACTATAGTGTTGCTTTAAGGGGAGCCTAAACTGAGATTAATACATTTGTATTTCATGATAAGGAATATCAGTAACAAACAGATTCCTAGATCAAAAGCTAAAGCAAGGGCTCTTCAGTATGGGAAATCAATGTGTTAAAGAAGCTTAGCATAATGAAAAGGGATGAGTAATGATTTAATCGTTATCCATTATTTGCAGCTTCAGAGCTCTTTGCTAAACAATTGATAACAATATATGTTTCACATGAATGGCTGACAAAAGAAAAGGAAAAAGATGTAGATTTTATCATTAAGAGTGTTTGTTATAAACCTTTTCTGCGGACAACAACTCTCGGGTTATGGTTTCATTATTAATATGTTTTACTTGTCTACCACTAGACTAATATTCTTGGTCTTTTTGTTTTCACGTAATATTGTATTTGACAGTTTAACTGGAAAGTTGGGCAAGGAGTGAAAAACGCTTTTTTTTTTTGTGGTTACATTGCAGTTGCTTTTATAACGGATCACAAAAAAATGCTAATGCAATAGCTAAAAACTACCAGTTTAAATGTGTGGTTTTTTGTTTATTTTTAATTTTTATTTTTACACTTTGTAATGTACATCCTGGAAATGTCAGTTGGAGAATGTAATTTTGTTATTTTTATTTAACTACTAAAAAAAGTATTTTGGACTGCCGTAAAAGTCAAGAAACCTGAAATTTTCCTCTCACAGTTCAGATAGTGCATACAGTTTTACACAACTTTGCAATTTACTTCTAATATAACATCTGTAGCACCTTCATTCTACACCTTCCCCTGTGGAGACAAAGATAAGACTAGTTTCCAGTAGTCTAGTTTCTTAGTAGGATTAAAGGTACAGTAAAGTCCAAATTAAACTTTCATAATTCGGATAGAGCGTGTAATTTTCCAACTGATGAAATTTGCTTCATTCTCTTGGTATCCTTTGTTTAAGGAGCAGCAATGCACTACTGCAAGCTGGCTGGACTCACCCGGTGAGCCAATAACAAGAGACCTGTGCAGCCAGCAATCACCAGCTAGCTCCCAGTAGGACATTGCTACTCCTGGGCCTACTTAGGTATGCTTTTCAGCAAGGATGAACAAAGCATATTAGATAATAAAAGTACTTTGGAAATGTATTTAAAATTGCATGCTGTATCTGAATCATGTTTCATTTGACTTTACTGACCCTGTTTATAGAACATTAGGAATACTTTTAAATATTAATACATTGTTGGGTTTGCCACTTAAGTATTTTTCTTTATTTTTGATACTAGTCTCTCCTATTAGCTTACTACATATACCTTTAATTCGATTAGCAAACAAAATGCATTGCCCACTTGGGTTTCTTGTGGCGTACTCTGCTTGCTGATTTTTCCTGCACCCAATAATATCTGAGGTGCAGGAAAAATTCTCTGAGGCTGACTGTGTGGAGATTGAACGCTTAGTCTTAGCCAGAAGAGAGAGGGTGATTGATACTCTCATTCAAGCCAGAAAGCCGGTTACCCGTCAAATCTATCATAAGGTGTGGAGGACCTACTTACTCTGGTGTGAATCTCGCGGATATTCCTGGCATAAGGTCAGGGTATCCAGAATTCTTACCTTCCTCCAGGACGGTCTGGAGAAGGGACTTGCTGCCAATTCCTTAAGGGGACAGATTTTCGGCTCTATCTGTGCTGTTACACAAGAAGCTCGCTGAGCTCCCTGATATTAAGTCTTTTGTTCAGGCTCTGTCCAGGATCAGGGCTGTGTTTAGACATTCTGCTTCTCCTTGGAGTTTAAATCTGGTTCTAAAGGTTTTGCAGGGGCCTCCGTTCGAGCCTATGCATTCTCTTGACATCAAGACTCTGTCTTGGAAGGTTTTTTTTTCTTCTGGCCATTGCTTCAGCACGCAGTGTCTGAATTAGCGGCTTTGCAATGTGAGCCTCCTTATCTGGTTTTCCAAGCAGATAAGTTTGTTCTTCGCACTGGATTGGGTTTTCTTCCTAAGGTTGTGTCTGATTGCAACATTAATAAGGAAATTGTAGTCCCTTCCTTGTGTCCTAAACCGTCTTCTTTGAAGGAACGGTTACTTCATAACTTGGATATGGTTCGAGCCTTGAAATTCTATCTTCAAGCTACGAAGGATTTCAGACAGACTTCAGCTTTGTTTGTTGTCTATTCAGGGAAGCGCAAAGGGCAGAAGGCTTCTTCTACTTCCCTATCCTTTTGGCTGAGGAGCATGATTCGTTTGGCTTATGAGACAGCGGGACATAAGCCTCCTCAGAGGATTACGGCTTACTCAACTAGAGCTGTGGCTTCTTCTTGGGCCTTTAAGAATGAGGCCTCTATGGAGCGGATTTGTAGGGCAGCTACCTGGTCCTCCTTACATACTTTTTGAAAGTTTTACAAATTTGACGTTTTTGCTCCGGCTGAAGCAGCTTTTGGGAGAAAGGTTTTGCAGGCTGTGGTGCCCTCAGATTAGGGTCCGCCTCCTTTTATCCTCCTGTTTTTTTCATTTAGTGTCCTCTAGAGCTTGGGTATGTGTTTCCCACAAGTAATGAATTAAGTCGTGGACTCTCCTCGTATTAGATGGAAAACATAAATTATGCTTACCTGATAATTTAATTTTCATTGTTACAAGAAGAGTCCACGGCTCCCGCCCGGTTCTCTGTTGGGCGGACCTAAATTTATTTGTTCTTCTGGCACCTTTTATACCCTGATATTTCTCCTACTGTTCCTTGGCAGAATAACTGGGGAATGAGGGGAGTGGGGGAGGTATTTAAACCTTTGGCTGGGGTGTCTTTGCCTCCTCCTGGTAGCCAGGTTCTGTATTTCCCACAAGTAAGGAATGAAGCGGTGGACTCTCCTTGTAACGATGGAAATTAAATTATCAGGTAAGCATAATTTATGTTTTTCCAAATTTGATGTTTTTGCCTCAGCTGAAGTTTCTTTTGAGAGGAAAGTTCTTAAAGCAATGGTGCCTTCTGTTTAGGTTCGCCTGTCTTGTGTATCCCCCCCCTTCCATTATGTGGACTCTAGCTTTGGTATTGGTTCGCACTTGTAATTGAATGGATTCGTAGACTCTCCATGCCATTGGAAAGAAAACATAATTTTTACTTACCTGATAAATTATTTTCTTTCCTGGCATGGACCCACCCTTATTTTAAGACGGCTTTTTGTCATTTTCTAAACTTCAAAGACCACTATACTCTTTGTGTCTTCTTCTCTTTCCATAATTCCCCGACTGAATGACTGGGGATTGTGGGTAGTGGGAGGATACTTGAAGCTTTGCTGGGGTGTTCTTTGCCTCCACCTGGTGGCCAGGAGTTGAATTCCCACTAGTAATTGAATGGATTTGTGGACTCTCCATGCCAGAAAAGAAAATAATTTATCAGGTAAGTATAAATTATGTTTTTCCTTGCTCCAATTTTTGCTTTTACTCTTTCTTACCCTTCTTCTCTTTGTTTGGCTATAATTCAGACTAGTTTCCATTAAGGTGGGGATGGGTTTTAAGGGCTCTTGTAGATTTGGGAATATTTGCCTCTTCCTAGTGGACAGGAGAGTTATTTTACAGGAGTAATGGCTCGTGGACTCTCACCACCATGAAATAAATTGAATAATGAAAGAAAAGTTGTTTCTCAAACTTTAGAATTTCTGTTGCAATGACTACAATAAGGTAGATCATATACTGTATAGTGAAATGAGGAAGAAAGAAGCATCTCTTAAGCCTCACTGAACAAAAAACAGTACTCAAACATTGTAATTACTATTAGAAAAGAAATGTAATAAAAGAAAAGAGAATTAGACACTGTCTTGAGATCTCCCAAATGGTGGTTACACAATCTCTGTGAGATATAGAACACATCATGAGTTACATAAATATAGTGACAGTATAGAATTATGCTTGATCCTAATATATAGGGTGAAACCAAGGCTGGCTCAAGATATTGTGCTGCCTGGGAATGACATGATTCCATCCACTACAATCTAAACCCAACCACAGTCAACATTTTCAAAGAATAAGGTCTATTCACAATGTGTTCTCCATGTATATCACCAGGGGCGGTTCTACACAGGGGCCAGTGCCCCTGTAAAAATGTCCTTGCCCCCCCCCCCCCCGAGCTGGCCACTGAGCTAACTGAAAAATACCGGACAAGATCAATTTATCTGCTTCCCTGTCCCTGAAACGATGTCTAGTCAAAGCGTGGGGTTAACTAAGTGAAGTAAAACTTGTGCCCCCTCCCCTTTCAGAGATGTGCTACAGTTCCCGGGTTGTTGTGGGGGCGGGGCGTCTTACAGCTTCAGTTTGCAGACAAGAGTTCCAGAAGTGTCACTGGTTGGTTTTGCAGACGTTCTCTCTAGCCTGTATACTGCCAGAACAGAAGAGATATAAGTCTGCCCTCTCACCTCCACAACTCTGTTGGAGTGTTTCCCTTATTTTTCTAATGTATGTAAATAATTATTTGACACCATTTTCATTGAATGTGCTATCTGAACTATGTAGCACTAGTTAAGTGCATAGACTTCTTTTTTTTATTTTATTTTTTTCTACTCAGTGTGTGTGTGTATGTGTATGTATGTATGTGTGTGTGTATATATATGTGTGTGTGTATATATGTGTATGGATGTGTGTGTGTGTGTATATATATATATATATATATATATATATATATATAGATAGATAGATAGATAGATAGATAGATAGATAGATAGATAGATAAATGTCTCCGCACTGCACAATGTCAAATTGCATTGTAAAGTCACAATGCAATCCAAATGAGATCAAAAAATTAAAATAAATTTTAATAAAAGGAAAATAAATGCAATATAATAAATGAACAAAACTAAAGTCTAAAACATAAACAAACAAAGATGCAAAATAAACAAACAAAACATATAAAGCACACTGGGCGTCCCCAGTAAAAAGAGAACAAAGAGTGGATGTCAGTCCAAACTCTGGAGTAAATAAACAATCCCATCAACTTATGCAATTCATGTAATATATTGATAATTTGAAGAAAGCCATGTGTATCACGTAAGATGCAAGCAATAAAGCAAAAGACGTATACAGGTAGCCCTCAGTTTACGCCGGGGTAAGGTTCCAGAAGGAATGGTTGTAAATCGAAACCGTTGTAAATTGAAACCCAGTTTATAATGTAAGTCAATGGGAAGTGAGGGAGATAGGTGCCAGGCCCCTCTCAAAATTGTCATAAGTAACACCTAATACATTATTTTTAAAGCTTTGAAATGAAGACTTTAAGTGCTAAACAGCATTATAAACCTAATAAAATAATCACACAACACAGAATATATAATTAAACTAAGTTAAATGAACAAAAACATTTGCTAAATAGCATTATAAACCTAATAAAATAATCACAACACAGACTTCACTTGCATTTTTCTGCAAACAGTTTTTTCTATGCATTCCAATCTGGACTGATTTAAAGACAGGAAGATCTTGTTCCTTTGAAATCTGCTCGAAAGCTCAGGTCTGGTTAAACTGATTAATTTCAGCTTGCTTGGCTTTGCTGCAACACAAGCGGACAGCTCCACCTACTGGCTATTTTGATAAATGCACTGCTTCTCAATGCTTATCAATAGCAGTCACATGACTGGAAAAAAAGGTTGTTATTCTGAAACGGTGTAAATTGAACCGTTGTAAAACGAGGGCCATCTGTATAGCAGTTCATGCAAGTCTAGCAGCGTGGTTTGACACAGAGTTTAAGCATTAGCAGAGAGATGAAAACAGTTCATGCAATGCAATTCATGCAGCGTAATTTGCGTTGTATTGATACATATGTTCGGTATTGCCACAGATATGTTGCTATATGCAACTTTCCACAGTCGCAACAAGACATATGTAACTGTACATGTAGGTCTAACAGCGTGATTTGGTGCAGGGTTAAAGCACTAGCAAAGAAATGAGGCAGTTCATGCAATGCAGTTCATGCAACATAATATGCATAATGTTGATACGTATATTCAGTTTGGCCCCAAATATATTGCTATGTGTATCTTTCCACAATGTGACCAAACATAAACATATACAGTGAACTGGCACTCCAGGACCGAGGTCCACCAGTAAATGATAACAGTGTTATCGTTGCGCTCTATGAGCGATCTCACCCAATCCGTCCGGGATTCAAAAGACTTCAGGGGAGATGTCCAATAATGGCTAAATCCTGTGGCAATTCCCAGATGAAATTCAAACCAGCATGCTTGCATTGACTCCGTTGGCGTCTGACATCACATCTACGACAACAGGCAACGTA